>NC_069500.1:699334120-699434120 GCF_027579735.1 Bombina bombina
AAATTACTTCCATTATCAAATTGTGCTGTATATGTGATTTTATTATGGCTGTCACATGATATGGAGGGGTGGCAAATCGAAGTATATTTTGAAATTTGTCAGAAATCTGTTCACAGTAAATGCTTTTGCATTGCCTTTTTATTATTCACTTGTTGATTATGCAAGTCCACTGTATTTAATGGTCCTTTAACTTACATATAATTACACATTTGTATTACCATCTCAACATCTCAAAGTGTTTCATGGTCTTTAAATGTCAAAATAATGGAGATTTTAAGTTTTAGGTGTGTTTAATCCCCTGTGGAGATTCAGTCTTACAATAAGGACCACTGTTTAACAAACAGCCTTCTGAGCTGCTGTCTCTGTTTACTCACAGTGTAGCCTTCATCACAGAATTCTCTGCAGATCTGGTACACAGCAAAAGCTATCACTATAACAGTGATGTTATATTGTTGGTAAAACAACTAAGAAGCTAATTTGCCTGTAATTGGAAATTGAAGTGCACTGTTATACATTTCAGATTCATCTAGAATATCACTTTAATCACATATGTTAAGAAATGAACGCTTCTAAAAAAAAAAAAAAAAAAAAGGGCCGCTGTTAAAGGGCTGACTAGAGATAGAAGTTTGTCAACAACTTCAGTATTGCTAAAATTGCCGCCATCTGTATGCTTGTGTTTAAAGGAACATGAAACCTAAAATTTGATTTCATTATTCAGATAGAGAATGCAATTTAAAAAAAAATCCAATTTACTTCTATTATCAAATTTGCTTTGTTGTCATGTTATTCTTTATTTGAAGAGCTATCTAAATAGGTAGCGTGCACATGCTCTTGGTAAGTATAACATTGTTGCAAAACTGCTACCAAATAGTGCTGCAAACATGTGTACACTCCCAAGCTTACCACTCTGCTTTTGAACAAAGGATAACATGAAAACAAAGAAATTTTGATAATTGAACAAATTGGAAAGTCGTTTAAAATTGTATGTTCTATCTGAATCATTAAATAATTTTTTGGGGGTTTTATGTCCCTTTAAAATTAGATTTATATTTATACTTTAACTAATTTGCATATCCTTACCCAGCAACATATATATAATAATACTATTGCTATGTGCAGAACTTTGGAATGTGAAATATGTACTGTAAATACACAGTATAACACTAAATATGCCTTAACATGTTTTCATCTACTTGACTGCAAAGGGCTCCAATGCACTAATATATATGTCTATATATGTGTTTACAGACATATATACACACATAAATATATATGTACACACAAATAATGATTCAGATAGAGCATGCAGTTTTAAGTGACTTTCTAAATTACTTCCATTATCAAAATGATCAAATTGTGCTGTATATGTGATTTCTCCAACATTTGTGTGTCCGGTCCACGGCGTCATCCATAACTTGCGGGAATATTCTCTTCCCCAACAGGAAATGGCAAAGAGCACAGCAAAAGCTGTCCATATATTCCCTCCCAGGCTCCGCCCCCCCCAGTCATTCTCTTTGCCGCTCTGAACAAGTAGCATCTCCACGGAGATGGTGAAGAGTATGTGGGGAAGTCATGGACAGAATTCACGCACTTAAGTTAGCTAATTCCTTTATTTTAGACGCCGCTTTGCAGTTAGCGAGGTTAGCGGCGAAAAATTCAGGGTTTGCAATTGTGGCGCGCAGAGCGCTCTGGCTAAAGTCTTGGTCGGCGGATGTATCTTCCAAGACAAAATTGCTTAATATCCCTTTCAAAGGTAAGACCCCTTTTTGGCCCAGAATTGAAAGAGATTATTTCAGACATCACTGGGGGAAAGGGCCATGCCCTCCCACAAGATAGACCTTTCAAGGCTAAGAATAAGTCCAATTTTCGTTCCTTTCGCAATTTCAGGAACGGACCGGCTTCCAACTCTGCAGCCTCTAGACAAGAGGGTAACGCTTCCCAGACTAAACCAGCTTGGAAACCAATGCAAGGCTGGAACAAGGGTAAACAGGCCAAGAAGCCTGCTGCTGCTACCAAAACAGCATGAAGGGGTAGCCCCCCGATCCGGGACCGGATCTAGTAGGGGGCAGACTCTCTGTCTTTGCTCAGGCTTGGGCAAAGAGATGTTCAGGATCCCTGGGCACCCTAGAAATAGTCTCTCAAGGTTATCTTCTAGAATTCAAGGAACTACCCCCAAAGGGAAGGTTCCACATGTCTCACTTATCTTCAAACCAAATAAAGAGACAGGCATTCTTACATTGTGTAGAAGACCTGTTAAAGATGGGAGTGATACACCCAGTTCCAACTGTGGAACAAGGTCAGGGGTTTTACTCAAATCTGTTTGTAGTTCCCAAAAAAGAGGGAACTTTCAGACCAATTCTGGATTTAAAAATTCTAAACAAATTTCTCAGAGTTCCATCGTTCAAAATGGGAAACCATTCGAACAATTTTACCTACAATCCAGGAGGGTCAATTTATGACTACCGTGGATTTAAAGGATGCGTATCTACATATTCCTATCCACAAAGATCATCATCAGTTCCTAAGGTTCGCCTTTCTGGACAAACATTACCAGTTCGTGGCTCTCCCATTCGGGCTAGCCACTGCTCCAAGGATTTTCACAAAGGTGCTCGGGTCCCTTCTAGTGGTCCTAAGACCAAGGGGTATTGCAGTGGCACCTTATCTGGACGACATTCTAATCCAAGCGTCGTCTCCTTCCAAAGCAAAGGCTCATACAGACATTGTTCTAGCCTTTCTCAGATCTCACGGGTGGAAGGTGAACGTAGAAAAGAGTTCCCTGTCTCCGTTGACAAGAGTTCCCTTTTTGGGAACAATAATAGATTCTTTAGAAATGAAGATTTTCCTGACAGATGTCAGAAAGTCAAAACTTCTAAGCGCTTGTCAAGTTCTTCATTCTGTTCCACGTCCTTCCATAGCTCAGTCCATGGAAGTAGTAGGGTTGATGGTTGCAGCAATGGACATAGTTCCTTTTGCTCGAATTCATTGGTGGTTGACCCAGGATCACCTGACCCAGGGAATGAGTTTCCGCAGACCAGAGTGGGGTCATTGTCACGACCGACGCCAATCTATTAGGCTGGGGCGCGGTCTGGGATTCCCTGAAAGCTCAGGGTCTTGTCAAGTTCTTCACTCTATTCTGCAGCCTTCCATAGCTCAGTGCATGGATGTAGTAGGGTTGATGGTTGCAGCAATGGACATAGTTCCTTTTGCTCGAATTCATTGGTGGTTGACCCAGGATCACCTGACCCAGGGAATGAGTTTCCGCAGACCAGAGTGGGTCATTGTCACGACCGACGCCAATCTATTAGGCTGGGGGCGCGGTCTGGGATTCCCTGAAAGCTCAGGGTCTATGGTCTCGGGAAGAGTCTCTTCTCCCGATAAACATCCTGGAACTGAGAGTGATATTCAATGCTCTCCGGGCTTGGCCTCAACTAGCGAAGGCCGGATTCATAAGATTCCAGTCAGACAACATGACGACTGTAGCTTACATCAACCATCAGGGGGGAACAAGGAGTTCCTTGGCAATGAGAGAGGTGTCCAAAATCATCAAATGGGCGGAGGATCACTCCTGCCACCTATCTGCAATTCACATCCCAGGAGTAGACAACTGGGAGGCGGATTATCTGAGTCGTCAGACTTTCCGGGGGAGTGGGAACTTCACCCGGAGGTGTTTTGCCCAGTTGACTCAATTATGGGGCATTCCAGACATGGATCTGATGGCGTCTCGTCAGAACTTCAAGGTTCCTTGCTACGGGTCCAGATCCAGGGATCCCAAGGCGACTAGTGGATGCATTAGTGGCGCCTTGGTCGTTCAACCTAGCTTATGCGTTTCCACCGTTCCCTCTCCTTCCCAGGCTTGTAGCCAGGATCAAACAGGAGAAGGCCTCGGTGATTCTGATAGCTCCTGCGTGGCCGCGCAGGACTTGGTATGCAGACCTGGTGAATATGTCATCGGCTCCACCATGGAAGCTACCTTTGAGACAGGATCTTCTAGTACAAGGTCCATTCGAACATCCAAATCTAGTTTCTCTGCAGCTGACTGCTTAGAAATTGAACGTTTGATTTTATCCAAGCTTGGGTTTTCAGATTCAGTGATAGATACTCTGGTCCAAGCCAGAAAACCTGTGACTAGAAAGATTTACCATAAAATATGGAAAAGATATATCTGTTGGTGTGAATCCAAGGGATTCTCCTGGAGTAAGATTAAAATTCCTAAGATCCTCTCCTTTCTCCAAGAAGGTTTGGATAAGGGATTGTCAGCGAGTTCTCTAAAAGGACAGATTTCTGCTTTATCTGTCTTGTTACACAAACGACTGGCAGCTGTGCCAGATGTACAAGCTTTTGTACAGGCTTTGGTTAGAATCAAGCCTGTTTACAGACCCTTGACTCCTCCCTGGAGTCTAAATTTAGTTCTTTCAGTTCTTCAAGGGGTCAAGTTACTATCTTGGAAAGTTTTGTTTTTGGTTGCTATTTCTTCTGCTAGAAGAGTTTCTGAATTATCTGCTTTGCAGTGTGACCCACCCTATCTGGTGTTCCATTCAGATAAGGTTGTTTTGCGTACCAAGCCTGGTTTTCTTCCAAAAGTTGTTTCCAACAAGAACATTAACCAGGAAATAGTTGTTCCTTCTTTGTGTCCGAATCCAGTTTCAAAGAAGGAACGTTTGTTACACAATTTAGATGTAGTCTGTGCTTTAAAGTTCTATTTAGAAGCAGCAAAGGATTTCAGACAAACTTCTTCTTTGTTTGTCGTTTATTCTGGTAAGAGGAGAGGACAAAAAGCTAATGCTACCTCTCTTTCTTTCTGGCTGAAAAGCATCATCCGATTGGCTTATGAGACTGCCGGACGGCAGCCTCCTGAACGAATCACAGCTCACTCTACTAGGGCTGTGGCTTCCACATGGGCCTTCAAGAACGAGGCTTCTGTTGATCAGATATGTAAGGCAGCGACTTGGTCTTCTCTGCACACTTTTGCCAAATTCTACAAATTTGATACTTTTGCTTCTTCGGAGGCTATTTTTGGGAGAAAGGTTTTGCAAGCCGTGGTGCCTTCTGTTTAGGTAACCTGATTGGCTCCCTCCCTTCATCCGTGTCCTAAAGCTTTGGTATTGGTTCCCACAAGTTATGGATGACGCCGTGGACCGGACACACCAATGTTGGAGAAAACAGAGGTGCGTGATATTGTAGCGCCGAGTACATCTGGGCGGCCATTACAAATCCAATTTACTCGTTTTATCAAATTTGCTACATTCCTTTGGAATCCTTTGTTGAAGGAGCAGCAATGTATTACTGGGCGCTAGCTGAGCATATCAGTTGAGCCAATGAAAGAGGCATATGTGTGCAGCTACCATTCAGCAGCTACTTTAAAAGTAGTGCATTGCTGCTCCTGAGCCTACCTTGGTAGGATACCAAGAGAACAAAACACATTGGATTATAAAAGTAATTTGGAAAGTTGTTTTTAACTGTATGCTCTCTAAATCATGAAAATGGAAAAAGTATGAAACGTGTGCCATATGATTCTTATTTTCAAATGCCACCGGTATTTGCTCCTAACAATATTTATTGCAGACTGCAGCAAAATAATACCAGCCATTAGGAATTACTTAAATGGACATGAAACCCCCCCAAAAAAATTCTTTCATGATTCAGATAGAGAATATAATTTTAAAGAACTTTCTAATTTACTTCTATTACTGAATTTGATTCATTCTCTTGGTAGCCTTTGTTGAAGAAACATGGGTGAACCAATAACATGATGCATATGTGAGCAGCCACAAATCAGCAGCTCTTAAGCCTACCTAGGTATCCTATTGAACAAAGGATACTAAGAGAACAAAACGAATTATATAATAGAAGTACATTATAAAGTTGTTTAAAAATGCACGTTTCTTTCATGTAATTGGCAATAGTCCATGAGCTAGTGACATATGGGATATACAATCCTACCAGGAGGAACAAAGTTTCCCAAACCTCAAAATGCCTATAAATACACCCCTCACCACACCCACAATTCAGTTTTACAAATTTTGCCTCTTATGGAGGTAGTGAAGTAAGTTTGTGATTGATTTTCTTCTGTGATATGCGCTTCTCAGCATTTTGAAGCCCGATTCCTCTCAGAGTACAGTGAATGTCAGAGGGACGTGAAGGGAGTATCACCTATTGAATTCTATGGTTTTCCTCGTGGGAAATCCTTTTTATAGGTTCTCTGTTATTGGTCGTAGAGATTAATCTCCTACCTCCCTTTTCAGATCGACGATATACTCTCATATTCCATTATCTCTACTGATAACTGTTTCAGTACTGGTTTGGTTATCTGCTATATGTAGATGGGTGTCTTTCGGTAAGTATGTTTTTATTTCTTAAAGACACTCTCAGCTATGGTTTGACACTTTATGTATTAATGTAAAGTTCTAAATATATGTATTGCACTTATATTTGCCATGAGTCAGGTTTATGGGGTTATGTATATTTCCTTTTGCAGACTTTCAGTTTCAAAATTGGGAAAAACATATTTAGGAAGTTATTTTTTCTTACCTGGGGTATAGTCTTTTCTTCAAAATTGACTGTTTTCATAAATTTTCGCGGGCAAAATTTAGGCTTGCGAGGCCACAAAATGCTGATATTTATTGCGTCATTTTTGGCGCGAGAATTTTTTGACACGAAGGTACGTTCGGTGACGCAAATTCAGCATTTCTGGCGTCTTAGTTGACGCTAGGTTTCCTTGCACAAGGTTGTGTCTGCTATGACGCGAGTTGCGTCATTTCCGGATGTTGTTAGCGCCAAAGAATTTTGTTTTGCGTTGCGCATCATACTTGTCGCCAAATAAATTTATTATTTAAACCCCACTTCCTATATGCCTCTTGCCTTTTTCTATGCTCAGAGGGCTATGCTGTTTGCATTTATTTCCCATTCCTGAAACTGCCATATAAGGCAATTGATAATTTTGCTTTATATGTTGTTTTTTTCTCTTACATTTGCAAGATGTCTCAATCTGATCCTGTCTCAGAAACCACTGTTTGATTCCTGCTGCCAGATAACAGTTCTACCAAAGATATTTGTATCTGTTGTAAGTTAGCGGAGATTATATATCCAGCTGTAGTATGTAACAGTTGTCATGATAGGCAATTACATGCAGATAATGTATCCATCAGTACTAGTACTATGCCTGTTGTTCCTTCAACATCTAATGTACATGATATTCCTGTGAATATAAAATATTTTATTGCTGATTCGATTCAGAAGGCTTTGTCTGCCATTCCGCCTTCTAATAAACGTAAAAGGTCTTTTAAAACTTCTCATAAAGATGATGAATTTTCAAATGACCGAAAACATACTGAATTATCCTCCTCTGATGAGGATCTATCTGATTTAGAAGATCCTACCTCAGATATTGACACTGACAAATCTGCTTATCTCTTTAAGATGGAGTATATTCGTTCCTTGTTGAAAGAAGTGTTAATTACTTTGGATATTGAGGAAACTAGTCCTCTTGATATAAAAACAAGTAAACATTTAAATTCTGTTTATAAACCTCCTGTGGTTACTCCAGAGGTTTTTCCAGTTCCTGATGCTATTTCTGATATGATTTCAAAGGAATGGAATAGGCCTGGTACTTCTTTTATTCCTTCTAGGTTTAAAAAGTTGTAACCTTTACCAGCAGCCAGATTGGAGTTTTGGGAGAAAATCCCCAAAGTTGATGGGGCTATTTCTACTCTTGCCAAACGTACTACTATCCCTATGGAAGATAGTACTTCCTTTAAGGATCCTTTAGATAGGAAACTTGAATCTTATCTAAGGAAAGCTTATTTATTTTCTGGCTATCTTCTTAGGCCTGCAATTTCTTTAGCTGATGTTGCAGCTGCATCAACCTTCTGGTTGGAAAGCTTAGCGCAACAGGAAACAGATTCTGATTTTTCTAGCATTGTTCGCTTGCTTCAACATGCTATCATTTTATCTGTGGTGCTATTTTTGATATCATCAAAATTGATGTTAAATCTATGTCTTTAGCTATTTTAGCTAGAAGAGCTTTGTGGCTCAAATATTGGAATGCTGACATGGTATCTAAGTCTAGATTACTATCTCTTTCTTTCCAAGGTAACAATTTATTTGGTTCTCAGTTAGATTCCATTATTTCAACTGTCACTGGGGGGAAGGGAGTTTTTTTACCTCAGGATAAAATATCTAAAGGTAAATCTAAAGCTTCTAATCGTTTTCGCTCCTTCGACAGAATAAGAAACAGAAACCAAATCCTTCCCCTAAGGAATCTGGTTCCAATTGGAAGCCTTTTTCATGTTGGAATAAAACCAAGCCTTTTAAGAAACCAAAGCCAACCCCCAAGTCTGCATGATGGTGCGGCCCTCATTCCAGTTCAGCTGATGGGGGGCAGATTAAAAATTTTCTAGAACATTTAGGCAGATTCTGTCCAAAATCATTGGATTCAGAGCATTGTCTCTCAAGGGTATCGAATAGGATTCAGAATGAGACCTCCTGTGAGAAGATTTTTTCTCTCACGCATTCCAGCAAATCCAGTGAAGGCTCAGGCTTTTCTGAAGTGTGTTTCAGATATAGAGCTTTCAGGGGTAATTATACCAGTTCCGTTTCAGGAACAGGGTCTGGGGATTTATTCAAATATATTCATTGTCCCAAAGAAAGAAAATCCATTCAGGCCAGTTCTGGATCTGAAAATTTTCAACCGTTTTATAAGAGTGCCAACTTTCGAAATGGTGACTATAAGGACTATTCTGCCTTTTGTTCAGCAAGGTCATTATATGTCCACGATAGACTTACAGGATGCATATCTTCACATTCCGATTTATCCAGATCACTATCGGTTTCTGAGATTCTCTTTTCTAGAGGAGCATTACAAATTTGTCGCTCTTCTATTTGGCCTAGCGACAGCTTCAAGAATTTTTTCAAAGGTTCTCGGTGCCCTACTCTGTAATCAGAGAACAGGGTATTGCGGTATTTCCTTATTTGGATGATATCTTGGTACTAGCTCAGTCTTTACATTCTGCAGAATCTCACACGAATCAATGAGTGTTGTTTCTTCAAAGACATGGTTGGAGGATCAATTTAACAAAAAGTTCCTTGATTCCACAGACAAGGGTCACCTTTTTAGGTTTCCAGATAGATTCAGTGTCCATGACTCTGTCTCTAACAGACAAGAGACGAATAAAATTGGTTTCAGCTTGTCGGAACCTTCAGTCTCAGTCATTCCCTTCAGTGGCTTTGTGCATGGAAGTGTTGGGACTCATGACTGCAGCATCGGACGCAATCCCCTTTGCTCGTTTTCATATGAGACCTCTCCAGCTTTGTATGCTGAATCAATGATGCAGGGATTATACAAAGATATCACAATTAATATCCTTAAATCCCAATGTTCGACTCTCTCTGACCTGGTGTTTACACCACCATCGTATAGTTCAAGGGACCTCCTTTGTTGGTCCAAACTGGACTGTAATCACAACATATGCAAGTCTTTCAGGTTGGGGAGCTGTCTGGGGATGTGACAGCACAAGGGGTTTGGAAATCTCAAGAGGCGAGGTTACCAATCAATATTTTACAACTCCGTGCTATTTTCAGGGCTCTTCAGGTTTGGTCTCTATTGAAGAGAGAACCATTCATTTGTTTTCAGACAAACAATGTCACAACTGTGACATATGTCAATCATCAGGGTGGGACTCGCAGTCCCCTAGCTATGAAAGAAGTATCTTAGATACTTGTTTGGGCGGAATCCAGCTCTTGTCTAATTTCTGCGGTACATATCCCAGGTGTAGACAATTGGGAAGCAGATTATCTCAGCCGTCAGACTTTACATCTGGGGAGTGGTCACTCCATCCAGATGTGTTCTTTCAGATTGTTCAGATGTGGGGTCTTCCATGATGGCTTCCCATCTGAACAACAAACTTCCCGGGTACCTGTCCAGGTCCAGGGATCCTCAGGCGGAGTTGGTGGATGCGTTAGCAGTTCCTTGGTTTTACCAACCTGCTTATATCTTCCCGCCTCTAGTTCTTCTTGTCAACCATGGCCACTTCCTTTAAGACCAGATCTTCTGTCTCAAGAGACATTTTTCCATCAGGATCTCAAATCATTAAATTTGAAGGTATGGAAATTGAATGCCTAGTGCTTAGTCATAAAGGTTTCTCTGACTCAGTGATTGATACTATGTTACAGGCTCGTAAATCTGTTTCTAGGTATATTTATTATCGAGTTTGGAAGACTTATATTTCATGGTGTTCTTTTCATAAATTCTCCTGGCATTCTTTTAGAATTTCTACAATTTTACAGTTTCTTCAGGATGGTTTGGATAAAGGTTTGTCTGCAAGTTCCTTGAAGGGACAAATCTCTGCTCTTTCTGTTTTATTTCACAGAAAGATTGCTAAGCTTCCTGATATTCACTGTTTTGTTCAGGCTTTGGTCCGTATCAAGCCTGTCATTAAATCAATTTCTCCTTCTTGAAGTCTTAATTTGGTCCTGAGAGCTTTACAGGCTTTTGAGCCTATACATTCTTTGGATATTAAACTACTTTCTTGGAAAGTGTTGTTCCTTTTTCTGCTCTTTCTTGTGAATCACCTTTTCTGATTTTTCATCAAGATAAGGCTGTTTTGCGGACTTCATTTAAATTTTTACCTAAAGTTGTGAATTCTAACAACATTAACATGTAAATTGTTGTCCCCTCTTTGTATCCTAATCATAAGAATTCTTTGGAGAGATCCTTACATTCTCTGGATGTTGTAAGAGCTTTGGAATATTATGTTGAAGCTACTAAAGATTTCAGGAAGACTTCTAGTCTATTTGTTGTCTTTTCTGGTTCTAGGAAAGGTCAGAAAGCTTCTACCATTTCCTTGGCATCTTGGTTAAAACTTTTGATTTATAAGGCTTATATGGAGTCGGGTCAGGCCCCGCCTCAGAGAATCACAGCTCATTCTACTAGATCAGTCTCCACTTTGTGGGCTTTTAAGAATGAAGCTTCAGTTGATCAGATTTGCAGCGACTTGGTCTTCTTTGCATACATTTGCTAAATTCTACCGTTTTAATGTATTTGCCTCTTCGGAAGCAGTTTTTGGTAGAAAAGTTCTTCAAGCAGCTGTTTCAGTTTGATTCCTCTGCTTATGTTTTAAGTTTTTTTCTTTTCAATTATAAGAAAAAACTTGGTTGTTGATTTAATTTTTCAGTGGTAAATGGCTGTTTTTATTTTATCCCTCCCTCTCTAGTGACTCTTCTGTGGAGTTCCACATCTTGGGTATTACTATCCCATACGTCACTAGCTCTTGGACTCTTGCCAATTACATGAAAGAAAACATAATTAAGTAAAAACTTACCTGATAAATTAATTTCTTTCATATTGGCAAGAGTGCATGAGACCCACCCTTTTTATGGTGGTTATATTTTTTTGTATAAAGCACAATTATATTTCCAGTTCCTTTTTTGATGCTTTTTACTCTTTTTTACTCCTTTTTCTATCACCCCACTACTTGGCTATTCGTTAAACTGAATTGTGGGTGTGGTGAGGGGTGTAGTTATAGGCATTTTGAGGTTTGGGAAACTTTGTCCCTCCTGGTAGGATTGTATATCCCATAAGTCACTAGCTCATGGACTCTTGCCAATATGAAAGAAATTAATTTATCAGGTTTAAGTTCTTACATAAATTATGTTTCTATCTGAATCATTGGGGAAAAAATGGGTTTAATATCCCTTTGAAATGAGTGCTGTATCTTGCTTCTTATCATATTGATACAAAAGTGCATCAGATACGATTAATGAACCTAGAGATCAAGCTGCTTACAATCAGGACTCATTATTTTACAGCAATTAGATAAATCAAATAGTGTAAGAAGGTGAAAAGTAACATAGTGTGTTTGAACTAAAAAAAAAATTAAACAAATTCCCAAAATGTCCAAAAACAGGAAGCATAGAAATGATTTAAAGCCTTTTAATCATCACCTATACAAACACATTAATGGCAGCAATCCCAGAAGTCATTGCTGAATCATTTCCCTTCTAAAAGACATAACAAACAAATGTAATTTCATATAGGGCAGTGAGATCACATGATAAAACAATCTATCGCTCTGCACAGAGAATATACAATAGCAAAACTACCTTACCCTGGTGAAAAGAAAGGGGTATACAAGACAAAACACTTCATCCTGAGAATTAGGGTTGCACCGATACCGATACTAGTATCGGTATCGGTACCGATACCAAGTATTTGCATGAGTACTTGTACTAGTGCAAATGCACCGATACTTAAACCGATACCTCCACTTCCTACCCATATGCTATCTTGTGGCGTTTTTTCAAACTGCATGTTCCCATTTCATTTTAAACTGGAGTGGAGACTCAACTAAAAATTGTTTACTACTGTTCTGCCAATACAAATTGCTGTTATTTGTATTATTGTAAGAGAGATCACTGTACCTCGTTCAGACAAACCCCTGAAGTACTGGGCAGTTAATAAACAGATTCCAGCTCTGGCTAAAATGGCCCAAAAATATATTTCTGCCCCATGCAGTAGTGTGGAAAGTGAAAGTGTTCAAATTAGAGTTGAACCTCCATACAAATGTCAGATTGATGTTATATAACAGCCCTACAACACAATTGTATCACCCCTTTAAATGTTATATTTTATTGTAACATTTTATATTTATAAACATATTCAGTGAACTTTGTGACAAATAAAACTGTTTTATTATTTCATAATGTCTTTTGAATTACAGCCCTTTATAATTATATAGAAGGAATCTTAAATAATTAGCCTGTATTGTGCTTGGTAAACTGTCACATGATATTAAAAAAAAGTATCGGTAATTGGTATCTGCGAGTATTTGAAAACAAGTATCAGTACTTGTACTCGGTCATAAAAAAATGGTATCGGTGCAACCCTACTGAGAATGTTATAGTTTACAAACTTAACATCAACAGAATATACTGGTTCCAATGTACACATGGGTAATACTTAGGACAGGATTTAAAGAGACATACAAGTGCAAAAAAAATGCTTGAATGTGCTACAGCATTTGTTGTTTGCATATAACTGTGTTTAACCCCTGCAGAACAGTTAAACACATGGTTAAAGTCAGAGCAACTACGTTCTACTGGGAGTTAGCTGAACATATATGCATAAGCAGTAAATACATAGTTAAAGTCAGCACCACAGCAGAAATGCATTACTGGGAGCTAGCTGAATGTAGCCACCAATCACCAGCTAGCTACCAGTAATGCATTCCTGTACTTGAGTCTACCTGGGTAGCTTTTTAGCAAAGGATACCAAGAGAACAAAGTCATTTTGCTAATACAAGTAAACCTAAATGTTTCTTAAAATAGAATTCTTTGTCTCAACCATGAAAGTTTAATTCTGACTTTCATGTCCCTTTAAATCCTATGATGTAGGTGTAGGGTGGGCCTTGACAAAAAGCTTCAACTTAAGTATAAGCATTGGGGTGAAGTTCCAATTTCTGCTGAAAGCAATGGAATGAACTAAGATTTGAACCATTAAAACAGTCATTCTCAATCCCAGAATTTAAAGGGGCATGAAACCCACATTTGTATTTCATGATTCAGAGCATATGATCATAAACATGTTCCCAGTTTACTTCTATTATCAGATCTAGAGAATGGAAGGGAATTCTGTTAGAATCTGTATTCTGTTAACTAATTGTATAGTTACTGGATTAGATGTATAGATAATGATTAAGAGAATGAGAAGTGGGTAAGAGATAGATATATAGACAAGTAGCCATTCTCTCCTGTTACTGAAACATGTTCTTTTTCAGTGTGATATGAGATGCTGTCACTGTCTGCTTTCTGTCTAGCACACTAACCTCTCTCTTCCTTTTTCCTTCTTCCTAGTACACATGTAAATTACTGTCTTACAGAATTACTTCTGAGGTACATGTGCACTGCTTGCAATCTCTGGGCTGCAAGCATATTACCCAGTGCATGGAATTAATCTCAGGGCTGCATGCATATTATCCAGTGCATGGAATTAATCTCTGGGCTGCAAGCATATTATCCAGTTCATGGAATTATTCTCTGGTCTGCAAGCATATTATCCAGTGCATGGAATTATTCTCCGGGCTGCAAGCATATTATCCAGTGCATGCAATTACTGCCCTCATGTCTGTGCTTGTGTTGTGTAATGCTGGATTTAAACACACTGAGATGATGTATCAGGAAAAAAACCTCTGTGGTATTATCTCCTGGATTCTTCCAGACTTATTAAATTAAAATGTACTTCTCTCGTACACGCAATGCAAGTTCTTTCAGCTATGCCTATATTCTGTTAATATCCAATAATATTAATAACGATATAACCATTAAATAGCTAAATATAAACATTACCTATTAAACAACCAGATAGCTTGTTATGCTGAGACTTGCAAGCAGATGTCTGACATTGGCTTTTTGCTTTGATACATCTCCTCTGCTGTGTCACTTACCCTTTTTCTCAATTCACTATAAGAATTAATAAAAATATATACAAGATTAAAGCAGTACTCTCCATTTATTATTTTGAGACATATTTCTATTTATTGAGTTGATATTAAAGGGACATGAAACCACATTTTTTTATTTAGGATTCAGACAAAGCACATGGTTTTAATCAACTTTCAAATTTACTTCTATTATCAAATTTGTTTTATTATCTCTGTACTCTTTGTTGAAAAGGATACCTAGGTAGGCTCAGGATCTGCTGAATGGTGGCTGCACATATATGCCTCATGTTATTGGCTCTTCTAATGCGTTCAGCTAGCTCCCAATAGTGCATTGCCGCTTCTTGAACAAAGGATACCAAGAGAACGAAGTACATTTGATAATAGAAGTAAATTGGAATGTTGTTTAAAACTGTATGTTCTATCCGAATCATGAAAAAAACATGAGGTTTCATGTCCCTTTAAATACAGTTGCCAAGCATAAGTAGAGCTTTCACTTTAGTGTGCCACATTCAATTTAGTGAATACAAAAATGAAATTGATAATTACATGATTAGTTTACTTTATATATCTATTTAGATTTATCACTGGGAGAACAATATATATGTATATTGCCACCCGGGTGGCATTATAAAGTAGCCGGGTGGGGTCAGTGTGATACTTTTTATATTAAAATATAAAATTTTAATCTATCCAATGCACAAATTAATTGCATAATTTAACATAAATGTTTTTAATGATAATTTGTGCAATTAAAAATAAATATTTTTGATACTAGCTAATTTTAGCTTAATATTGGCTAAAATTTTAGCCGGGTGGTCAGTAAAATCAGTCAGTGGTTCACCCGGCTAAAAGAGAACACTGCATATATATTTATGTGTTTATATGTGTGTGTATATATGTATGAATATACATATATACACTTATAAATACATATGTATAGATTCATATACATATATATTTAGAGATTTCTATGCTAATAAATGTGTCATATAGGATCCTTATGTAAAAGCACTTTTTAGCTAAATGCCCGTTTAAAGTGTCAAATGCAAATAGCTAATTCACCTTTGGTTTATTGTCCTTGTCTTTGAGAAAGAATATACAAAATAGTCAATTACAGGATCGAACAAACACACTTTAGAATATTAAACAAAACGTAAACTGCATTAGATTCGCAAATAAGTTCCTTGTGTCATTTCTGATAATATAGTAGATTCTTGAGACAGCTCAATCAGTCTCATCTCCTGGGCATGACAAAATGGATTTGCAAATTATGGCCCCGATCCGATATGCAGCGTCGCCCGCAAAAGCCGGTGACGCCAAATTTTGCGCTGGCTTGGTATCACATATACGGCGTAACATAGATGTTACGCTCGTATATTTCTGCCTTCGGCCGTAGTTTTTTGGCACATAGACAGGTATACCAAACCAGCGCAGTTTGGTATCCAATATACAGCGTAAGGACTTACGTGGCGAATATGGAGAAATCTTACTCCATTTTCACCTTGCCACAAATTGCAGGCGTAGTAAGCCTTGCGCTGTGTATTGGAACCCCGTAACTCCCTAACGCATGCGCAATGTCTATCTACCTGTCAACCGCGATCCCCCGCCACCATCCCTAATAAAGTGTTTAACTCCTAAACCGCCGCTCCCCGCCGCCACCTACATTAAATGTCTAACCCCCTAATGTAATCCCCCCTACACCGCCGCCATCTATATTAAAATTATTACCCCCTAATGTGAGCCCCCTACACCGCCGCCACCTATATTAAAATTATTAACCCCTAATCTAATCCCCCTATACTGCCGCCACCTATATTAAATTAACCCCTAATCTAATCCCCCTATACCGCCGCCACCTATATTAAAATAATTAACCCCTAAAATACTAAAAAAATTCCCTACCACTAAACCTAAGTCTAACCCTACAAATAGCCCTGAAAAGGGCTTTTTGCGTGGCATTGCCCCAAAGTAACACCGGCTCTTTTACCAGCCCTTAAAAGGGCTTTTTGCGTGGCATTGCCCCAAAGTAATCGGCTCTTTTACCAGCCCTTAAAAGGGCTTTTTTGAGGGGCATTGTCACAAAGTAATCAGCTCTTTTGCCTGTAATCTAATCCCCCTACACCGCCGCCACCTATATTAAATATATTAACCCCTAATCTAATCCCCCTATACCGCCGCCACCTATATTAAATATATTAACCCCTAATCTAATCCCCCTATACCGCCGCCACCTATATTAAATATATTAACCCCTAATCTAATCCCCCTACACCGCCGCCACCACCTATATTAAATATATTAACCCTTAATCTAATCCCCCTACACCGCCGCCACCTATATTAAATATATTAACCCCAATCTGACCCCCCTACACCGCCGCCACCACCTATATTAACTATATTAACCCTAATTATATTAGGGTTAATATATTTATTATATTATATATATTAACTATATTAACCCTATCTAATTCTAACACCCCTAACTTAATTATTATTAAAATAAATCTAAATAATATTAATAATATTAACTAAATTATTCCTATTTAAAACTAAATACCTATAAAATAAACCCTAAGATAGCTACAATATAATTAATAATTACATTGTAGCTATTTTAGGGTTTATATTTATTTTACAGGTAACTTGGTATTTATTTTAACTAGGTACAATAGCTATTAAATAGTTAATAACTATTTAATAGCTACCTAGTTAAAATAATTACCAATTTACCTGTAAAATAAATCCTAACCTAAGTTACAAATATACCTACACTATCAATAAATTAAACTACAAATATCTAAACTAAAATACAATTAAATACACTAAACTAAATTACAAAAAAACCCCCCACTAAATTACAAAAAATAAAAAAGATTACAAGATTTTTAAGCTAATTACACCTATTCTAAGCCCCCTAATAAAATAACAAAGCCCCCCAAAATAAAAAAAATTCCCTACCCTAATCTAAATTACAAAAGTAAACAGCTCTATTACCAGCCCTTAAAAGGGCCTTTTGTGGGGCATTGCCCCAAAGTAATCAGCTCTTTTGCCTGTAAAAACAACAACAACCCCCCCCACTACAACCCACCACCCACATACCCCTACTGTAACCCACCCAATCCCCCCTTAAAAAACCTAAGTCTAACCTTCCAAGTGCTCCTTACCTGTCCTGAAGACCGGCGGAGAAGGTCCTGTTCCAGGCGGAGAACGAGTGATTTTATAACTTAGTCAGGTTTTTTATGCGGCGGCAGTTTCTAAAGTGCCGTAAGTCACTGGCGACTCCAGAAATTTGTACTTACGCAGATTTCTGGACATCGCTGGTTTGTCAGACTTACGGCACTTTAGCATCTGACGGCGCCGTATATGAGAGAGCTCGAGTTGCGAGCTGAAACTACGGGTGGTACAGGTTTCTACAAATCTGTAGAAAAACAAAGCGCAAACAGACTCAAGTGTGGATTGGTAAGACAAAAAACACCACGCTATTAGATTGCACTTACAGTGTTGAATATTTAATCAGGCGTTTGTTTAAAACATCAGGATTCCGGATGAATCATGCATAGACAGTAAAATCAATATCAGTCCGTAAAACAAACTATGCAAGTCCCTCAGGATAGTCTTCACAGAACTGAAAAGTTCAAACCCTTGCTGACTTCCGTAGTTGCGGCTCTGGTTGCAATAGCCGTGTTAGAGTTCCAGATACCAATGACTTCTCCACAGAGCGCTACGGGTCCTCGGGTAGTCCAAACTGAGCATCAACGCGTTTCAACCGCCAGCGTGCGGTCTTTATCAAGAGGTAAGCTTCACCTTACCTCTTGATAAAGACCGCACGCTGGCGGTTGAAACGCGTTGAGGCTCAGTGTAACAGTTAACCAGAGATCTAAAGTTGCTGCTATCCTGATGCGTGTTAAATTCAATTGCACTCATGCAAATGCGTTTACTTTCAATCGGTAATTTGCACGCCACATACGACGCATGCAAAGAGCAGTGATAAACCCATTATCTTTTGCCCACAACTGTTAGTGCCCTACTCATAATCTAGCCCTATATTGGTAGAAGGCAATATGAATGGTAAAGTATTTGTAATATGAAAAAAAATTCTAAGCAAGTACATATGTTTAAAATAACTAAGCACTTTAACTCTTTAATGATCAGTTACAGTGTATGTGTATCTAAGTAACCGGCATTATCTTTATGATGCATGCCAACCAACTAGTATTTGTTATTCTAGTTTATTAATACATTGTATATAAGTGCCAGGGAATTTCCCAACTGGCATTATCTTTCTGATGCACACCAACCAACTAGTATTTGTTATTCTAGCTCATTTCTACATTGTATATAAGTGCCAGGGAATTTCCCACTGGTTCACCTTTTATACCTTTAATGCCAATAACCTGTAATGCAAAGATAAGTTCCAAGGCATTTCATACTATGAGCTCATCTGTGAAAAGCATAGCGTTCGGTTACACCTCTGTGCTTATTTATTTTTCCCATTAAAATTAAATCTTGTGCTTTTAAACTATTTTACTAGATCTAAAATTTGCAACACAAAATGGGTAAAAATGACAGTTTTTAATCACAGGAGTAACTAAAAACATTCATGTAAGCAATTTTATTATGAGGGGCTAAACTATTTTTCTTTATTGTATTTTTCAAATCATGGTCAAAACACCATTTGAATTTTATTATTTTAGTGAGCCCTGCATTTTACAAAGTCTTGGCACCTTTGCATGTGATGGGATGGATTCAAGTAGATGTTGTTGATAAAATGAAAATGTTTCCTTAAATAAAAATATACTATAAATATATTACCCAGAGTTCTCTGGTGCATTGGTAACAATGGATAGAGAGTACTTCTGGGAAATGGCAAGCTGGGATACTTGCCTAGATTTGCTATTTTTCTATGCAATAATTCTTTTATATATTAGGTCACAGTGTTAAATCAAAGTAAACCTATAAAGAAAGAGATTGTGTTAAAAAAAAGTCAACTTATTTTCTCCAACATTGGTGTGTCCGGTCCACGGCGTCATCCATAACTTGTGGGAATATCTCTTCCCCAACAGGAAATGGCAAAGAGTACAGCAAAAGCTGTCCATATAGTCCCTCCTAGGCTCCGCCCACCCCAGTCATTCTCTTTGCCGTTGCACAGGCAACATCTCCACGGAGATGGTGAAGAGTATGTGGTGTTTAGTTGTAGTTTTTTATTCTACTATCAAGAGTTTGTTATTTTAAAATAGTGCTGGTATGTACTATTTACTCTGAAACAGAAAAAGATGAAGAGTTCTGTTTGTGAGAGGAATATGATTTTAGCAGCAGTAACTAAAATAGTTTGCTGTTTCCACATAGGACTGTTGAGATGAAATAACTTCAGTTGGGGGAAACAGTTAGCAGACTTTTCTTCTTAAGGTATGACTAGCCATTTTTCTAACAAGACTGTGTAATGCTGGAAGGCTGTTATTTCCCCTGATGGGGACCGGTAAGCCATTTTCTTAGTCTCAAACAGAATAAAGGGCTTAATATGGGCTATAAAACTGGTAGACACTTTTATGGGCAAGATCGATTGCTTTATTTGGGCATTTTATAAAGCTTGATGTTGATATTCACACTTCTAAACTTTGGGGAACGTTTTTTTTTAACGTCAGGCACTGGTTTAGACACCTTTTCAGTCAGGCAGGGCCTTCCCTGTAGTAGGCTGAGCCTCATTTTTGCGCCATTACTGCGCAGTTACTTTTGAGAGCAGGACATGCAGCTGCATGTGTGTGGGTCTGAAAGTTGTTGAAAAGGTTCCTAGAAGGCTTCATTTGGTATCGTATACCCCCTGGGTTTGGTAAAGTCGCAGCAAAGGCTGTAGCTGGGACTGTAGAGGGGTTAAAACTGTAACCGGCTCCGGTTTCTTCATACACCCAGTTCCAACCGTGGAACAAGGAATGGGGTTTTACTCAAATCTGTTTGTGGTTCCCAAAAAAGAGGGAACCTTCAGACCAATTCTGGATTTAAAGATCCTAAACAAATTTCTCAGAGTGCCATAGTTCAAAATGGAAACCATTCAAACGATTTTACCTACAATCCAGGAGGGTCAATTTATGACTACCGTGGATCTAAAGGATGCGTATCTACATATTCCTATCCACAAAGATCATCATCAGTTCCTAAGGTTCGACTTTCTGGACAAACATTATCAGTTTGTGGCTCTGCCATTCGGGCTAGCCACTGCTCCAAGGATTTTCACAAAGGTACTCGGGTCCCTTCTAGCGGTTCTAAGACCAAGGGGCATTGCAGTGGCACCTTACTTGGACGACATTCTGATACAAGCGTCGTCTCTTTCAAAGGCAAAGGCTCACACAGACATCGTTCTGGCCTTTCTCAGATCTCACGGATGGAAAGTGAACATAGAAAAAAGTTCCCTGTCTCCGTCGACAAGAGTTCCTTTCTTGGGGACAATAATAGATTCTTTAGAAATGAAGATTTTCCTGACAGATGTCAGAAAGTCAAAACTTCTAAGCGCTTGTCAAGTTCTTCATTCTGTTCCACGTCCTTCCATAGCTCAGTCCATGGAAGTAGTAGGGTTGATGGTTGCAGCAATGGACATAGTTCCTTTTGCGCGAATTTATCTAAGACCATTACAACTGTGCATGCTGAAACAGTGGAATGGGGACTATACAGACTTGTCTCCAGTGATTCAAGTAGATCAGAAGACCAGAGACTCACTCAGTTGGTGGCTAACCCAGGACCACCTGTCCCAGGGAATGAGTTTCCGCAGACCAGAGTGGGTCATCGTCACGACCGACGCCAGTCTAGTGGGCTGGGGCGCGGTCTGGAACTCCCTGAAAGCTCAGGGGCTATGGTCTCGGGAAGAGTCTCTTCTCCTGATAAACATTCTGGAACTGAGAGCGATATTCAATGCTCTCAAGGCTTGGCCTCAACTAGCAAAGGCCAGATTCATAAGAATCCAATCAGACAACATGACGACTGTTGCTTACATCAATCATCAGGGGGGAACAAGGAGTTCCCTGGCGATGAGAGAAGTGACCAAAATCATAAAATGGGCGGAGGATCACTCCTGCCACCTATCTGCGATCCACATCCCAGGAGTGGAAAACTGGGAGGCAGATTATCTGAGTCGTCAGACATTCCATCCGGGGGAGTGGGAACTCCACCCGGAGATCTTTGCCCAGTTGACTCAATTATGGGGCATTCCAGACATGGATCTAATGGCGTCTCGTCAGAACTTCAAGGTTCCTTGCTACGGGTCCAGATCCAGGGATCCCAAGGCGACTCTAGTGGATGCATTAGTAGAGCCTTGCACCTTCAACCTAGCTTATGTGTTTCCACCGTTTCCTCTCATTCCCAGGCTGGTAGCCAGGATCAAGCAGGAGAGGGCCTCGGTGATCTTGATAGCTCCTGCGTGGCCACGCAGGACTTGGTATGCAGACCTGGTGAATATGTCATCGGCTCCACCATGGAAGCTACCTTTGAGACAGGATCTTCTAGTACAAGGTCCATTCGAACATCCAAATCTAGTTTCCCTTCAGCTAACGGCTTGGAAATTGAACGCTTGATTTTATCTAAGCGTGGGTTTTCGGATTCTGTAGTAGATACTCTGATACAAGCCAGAAAACCTGTAACTAGGAAGATTTACCATAAAATATGGAAAAGATATATCTGTTGGTGTGAATCCAAGGGATTCTCATGGAGTAAGATCAAAATTCCTAGGATCCTTTCTTTTCTCCAAGAAGGTTTGGATAAGGGATTATCAGCAAGTTCTCTAAAGGGACAAATTTCTGCTTTATCTGTCTTATTACACAAACGACTGGCAGCTGTGCCTGATGTTCAAGCTTTTGTTCAGGCTTTGGTCAGGATCAAGCCTGTTTACAGACCTTTGACTCCTCCCTGGAGTCTGAATTTAGTTCTTTCAGTTCTTCAAGGGGTTCCGTTTGAACCTCTACATTCCATAGATATCAAGATGTTATCTTGGAAAGTTCTGTTTTTGGTTGCTATTTCTTCTGCTAGAAGAGTTTCTGAGTTATCTGCTCTGCAGTGTAATCCGCCCTATCTGGTGTTCCATTCAGATAAGGTTGTTTTGCGTACTAAACCTGGTTTCCTTCCAAAGGTTGTTTCCAACAAGAATATTAACCAGGAAATAGTTGTGCCTTCTTTGTGTCCGAATCCAGTTTCAAAGAAGGAACGTTTGTTACACAATCTAGATGTAGTTCGTGCTTTAAAGTTCTATTTAGAAGCAACAAAGGATTTCAGACAAACGTCTTCTCTGTTTGTCGTTTATTCTGGCAAGAGGAGAGGTCAAAAAGCTACTGCTACCTCTCTTTCCTTTTGGCTGAAAAGCATCATCCGATTGGCATACGAGACTGCCGGACGGCAGCCTCCTGAACGCATCACAGCTCACTCTACTAGGGCTGTGGCTTCCACATGGGCCTTCAAGAACGAGGCTTCTGTTGATCAGATATGTAAGGCAGCGACTTGGTCTTCCCTGCACACTTTTGCCAAATTCTACAAATTTGATACTTTTGCTTCTTCGGAGGCTATTTTTGGGAGAAAGGTTTTGCAAGCCGTGGTGCCTTCCGTTTAGGCAACCTGATTGGCTCCCTCCCTTCATCTGTGTCCTAAAGCTTTGGTATTGGTTCCCACAAGTTATGGATGACGCCGTGGACCGGACACACCAATGTTGGAGAAAACAGATTTTATGCTTACCTGATAAATTACTTTCTCCAACGGTGTGTCCGGTCCACGGCCCGCCCTGGTTTTTTAATCAGGTTTGATGAATTTATTTCTTTAACTACAGTCACCACGGCACCCTATAGTTTCTCCTGTTTTTCTCCTGTCCGTCGGTCGAATGACTGGGGTGGGCGTAGCCTAGGAGGGACTATATGGACAGCTTTTGCTGTACTCTTTGCCATTTCCTGTTGGGGAGAGATATTCCCACAAGTTATGGATGACGCCGTGGACCGGACACACCGTTGGAGAAAGTAATTTATCAGGTAAGCATAAATTCTGTTTTCTTGTAAAATTAGCATTTAGAAATTCTCAGTGTAGCCCCTACCTACAGCTTAAAAAAGGAGCATGGACAGAACCTGACTTCTTGTCTCTCTAGTAAACCAGCTTATGTTACTCTAAAAGATTTATGACATTGAGCTAGTTTAAACTGCCTGTAAGGACCCCAGGCCCCTCTAGGGCTGTGACAGAAAGTGGGGGACACTTCACAAATGAAGTAAAAAAAAAGATCATACATTTAGCTGCCTATCATTAAAAAAAGACAACAAAAAAATACTCCCCCTCCGTATCTGCTTTTCCTATATATTCACAATTTGATTGTAATGTATCAACTTTCTTTGATTCAGTTATTTATTTGAAAAGCTTCCTTCCCTTGAGATGGAAGGACTATACACAGAATTACGGTTCTTTATAATGACTAATCTTGGACCTGTCCATATACTTTTGATTTGTGTCTACTAGAACAGGGGTCCTGTGCATCCCCAATTATCATTATAATTCATCCAGCGATGTGTGTGAATTTATTTGATCTTTGAATCTTAAAAAAACCCTTAAGGACCAGCGACGTACCCTGTATGTCACTGGGCTTTTTTTGGGACTTGATTGTTTTAAAGCACGGTCTTGCCACCAGCGTTGAGACTGCTCTATTCCACAAAGCCTGCTGGAGGGAGGGCATTAATAGTGTGTTCTTGCTAGACTTGTGCTATTATGGCCTGAAAAAACCCTTAATGACCAGTGACATACAGGGTACATTGTGGTCATTAAGGGGTTAATAAAATCTTATAAAAATAAAAAAATAAAAGACAAAAAGCGCTTATTTAGACACATTGGCTATAACCGTGCCTCAGGACCCAGGTGCATGGTTGACACAATTTAAGGTTAATTTTTTTCTGCAAGATTGCCTGACCTCTGGATCCCTCTTCCTGCCTCTTTGCTCTCTTATCACTTACAGCTAGTTGCCTCTAGACACACTGTATGAAAAGAGGGACTAATCCTTCCAGTATTAAAGTCCTGGCATGGCAAATTAGTCTCTATTAATTGTGACTTACAGTACCTGAATATGAGTTCCTCTTTTCATTAAAGGGTCATTTAACTCTATTTTTTTATAAATGTGTAGAGCATATATTCAAATAAGTAGCACAACACACATCAGTGCAAAAGATCTGCTTACATTACACATTGTTTTTTTTCTTAGCTCAATTTGCAAGGTTTTGCAAATTATGAGTAATTCAGGAATACACCTCTTGAAAAGCCACAGAATGTTACAGGTACAGAGGACATTTCACCATACTTAAAGGGACAGTATACTTGATTTTTTTTTAAATTGTTTTAAAAAGATAGATAATGCCTTTACTAACCATTCCTCAGCTTTGCATAACCAACATTTTTATATTAAAATACTTTATAACCTATTACACAACAGCCAGACTTTGCTAGTTCATGAAACATTGTGCTCACTCCCATGGAGAATGATAATGGTTATACAATACTAGACTTCAGAACACTTATCTTGTTGCGTGAACTATAAAGCAATCAAAGTCCCTTTAACTTTCTATCCCCCCCCCCCCTTTTATACAGATGATAGCTGTTGTTAGATGTATGTTGTGTTTAGTCGTGATCAGCCGCTTTGTGATGTACTGTTAGTTTACTTTAAAAAAATAAAAAAAACATGTTATCTTACTATGGATTAAGATTAAGCGACTGTTCCTCTGTTTCAGGTCCTTGAAGCAGTACGAGTGAACCGCAGGAAAAGTGCTCTTGCTTTGCGCTGGGAAGCAGGAATATACGCCAATCGAGAAGAAGATGAATAAAGACTTTTCAAATTCAATATCCAAAAAAAAACATAAAAAGGAATCATTTAATCCCATATTTATTGAACATTCAGCAGCCTCTGCAATTCATATAGAGATAATGCAGGCCGTATTTGTAAGACAGTGAATAACGCAAAACGACCACAGCCCAAGACCAGAAAAGCTTTGGACTCTCAGGAAATGAAAATGTTGTCTTTGGCATTGACAGATGATGTGGGCCCTAAACCCTGGGGCTATGCTTGACGATCCCCCAAAGCCAAACACTCAAAGTGCAAGTGCTTCCTGCTCCAGTACACAGCTTGTCCTGCTCTATAGAAACATTTTGCCTCTAACATGGATGTTATATCTGAAGTAGGAGCCTTCAAACAGATCTTGTGCACAGGTCTGCAGCTTTGTCTTCCTGTACAGCACAATATAAAATTAGCCTAGTCCTTCATTTAGATAGCCATACTATAATATTTTGGGTTTGCTGATGAGGGCTGTGATTTTTTTTGGTAAATAAGAACCATATATATTTACATACAATCTTTTAACCCGTTGAGTGCCAGTGAGAATTGCACTGGTAACTGAGAGGTTAAACTGTTAATGCTTAGATATATGGATATTTGATACTACAAATTCTGGAACGATGCCTAGTCAATATGGCCGTCTCCAGAATGGGGTGGCATCTAACAGTTAACTGTACAGCCATATGCGACTGCAATCCTGTAACTTTAACTATTTAAAGCACAATTACATAAATATATAGATAGATATATATACCATTTGTGGCTCTCAGGGAGGAAAGGATAACGATGGTATTGCTTTTCCATTTTTAATTCAATCTATTCTTATCATAAAGCACATGGTGTTTCCCTGCAAATGGTTGCATATATAGGTTGTCTGTAAAAAGAAATATACAGTGAGGAAGGCAGTCAATATTTAGGGAACAGAACTGACTTTTTAAAGACACCGAACAATTGGTAGAAAACTGTTTAAATATGGACGTGATATTCCCAATTTATTCCTTAAATGTTTGGGAAAATATATTTTTTGAGGGAATCACCCTTTTTCTCTTATGTTATCCGAAATATTGTTAAATAGATTTTATCATTTTGTAATAGCAATACAAATGTTTAAATGGCAATAAAGTTGCAAGTGATTCATATGTTGAAGATGTACCTCAGCTTGGCATCTCTCAAATTTATAATTTCTTCTGTTATGTGTGATCAGTCCACGGGTCATCATTACTTCTGGGATATAACTCCTCCCCAACAGGAAATGCAAGAGGATTCACCCAGCAGAGCTGCATATAGCTCCTCCCCTCTACGTCAGTCCCAGTCATTCTCTTGCACCCAACGACTAGATAGGATGTGTGAGAGGACTATGGTGATTATACTTAGTTTTTATGACTTCAATCAAAAGTTTGTTATTTTAAAATAGCACCGGAGCGTGTTATTACTTCTCTGGCAGAGTTTGAGGAAGAATCTGACAGAGATTTTTTACTATGATTTTAACCGGAGTCGTTAAGATCATATTGCTGTTCTCGACCATCTGAGGGAGGTAAAGGCTTCAGATCAGGGGACAGCGGGCAGATGAATCTGCATTGAGGTATGTGGCAGTTTTTATTTTCTGAATGGAATTGATGAGAAAAGCCTGCCATACCGTTAAAATGACATGTATGTATACACTTCAGTATTCTGGGGATGGTATTTCACCGGAACTACTGTGTTAAAGGTCACTAATCCTTTTTAATAACTATTCTCATGTTAAACGTTTTTGCTGGAATGTAGAATCGTTTACATTGCTGAGGTACTGTGTGAATAAATGTTTGGGCATTATTTTCCACTTGGCAGTTTTTTGCTTTAATTGTGACAGTTTCGTTTCTCTTCACTGCTGTGTGGGAGAGGGAGGGGCCGTTTTTGGCGCTCTTTGCTACGCATCAAAAATTCCAGTCAGCTACTTTTATATTTCCTGCATGATCCGGTTCATCTCTGACAGATCTCAGGGGTCTTCAAACTTCTTTGAAGGGAGGTAAATTCTCTCAGCAGAGCTGTGAGAATTCTTATAGTGACTGTGTATAAAAAACGTTGTTTTGTTTTCTTATGTACAAATTTAATTAGTGTTGTTTTTTTTTTTACTAATGGGAACAAACCTTTGCTAAAAGTTGTGTTGTTTTAAAATTTGATGCAATAACTGTTTTTCAGTTCATTATTTCAACTGTCATTTAATCGTTAGTACCTCTTTGAGGCACAGTACGTTTTTTTGCTAAAAAAGATTATAACCAAGTTGTAAGTTTTTTGCTAGTGTGTTAAACATGTCTGACTCAGAGGAAGATATCTGTGTCATTTGTTCCAATGCCAAGGTGGAGCCCAATAGAAATTTATGTACTAACTGTATTGATGCTACTTTAAATAAAAGTCAATCTGTACAATGTGAACAAATTTCACCAAACAGCGAGGGGAGAGTTATGCCGACTAACTCGCCTCACGCGACAGTACCTGCATCTCCCGCCCGGGAGGTGCGTGATATTTTGGCGCCTAGTACATCTGGGCGGCCATTACAGATAACATTACAAGATATGGCTACTGTTATGACTGAAGTTTTGTCTAAATTACCTGAACTAAGAGGCAAGCGTGATCACTCTGGGGTGAGAACAGAGTGCGCTGACAATGCTAGGGCCATGTCTGATACTGCGTCACAGCTTGCAGAGCATGAGGACGGAGAGCTTCATTCTGTGGGTGACGGTTCTGATCCAAACAGATTGGACTCAGATATTTCAAATTTTAAATTTAAATTGGAGAACCTCCGTGTACTACTAGGGGAGGTCTTAGCAGCTCTCAACGATTGTAACACTATTGCAATACCAGAGAAACTGTGTAGGTTGGATAAATACTTTGCGGTACCGGCGAGTACTGACGTTTTTCCTATACCTAAGAGACTAACTGAAATTGTTACTAAGGAGTGGGATAGACCCGGTGTGCCGTTCTCACCCCCTCCAATATTTAGAAAGATGTTTCCAATAGACGCCACCACTCGGGACTTATGGCAAACGGTCCCCAAGGTGGAGGGAGCAGTTTCTACTTTAGCTAAGCGTACCACTATCCCGGTGGAGGATAGCTGTGCTTTCTCAGATCCAATGGATAAAAAATTAGAGGGTTACCTTAAGAAAATGTTTGTTCAACAAGGTTTTATATTACAACCCCTTGCATGTATCGCGCCGATTACGGCTGCGGCAGCTTTTTGGATTGAGTCGCTTGAAGAGAACCTTAGTTCCTCTACGCTAGACGACATTACGGACAGGCTTAGAGTCCTTAAACTAGCTAATTCTTTCATTTCGGAGGCCGTAGTACATTTAACCAAACTTACGGCTAAGAACTCAGGATTCGCCATACAGGCACGCAGGGCACTGTGGCTAAAATCCTGGTCAGCTGATGTTACTTCTAAGTCCAAATTACTTAATATACCTTTCAAGGGGCAGTCCTTATTCGGGCCCGGTTTGAAAGAAATTATCGCTGACATTACGGGAGGTAAGGGCCACGCCCTACCTCAAGACAAGGCCAAAGCTAAGGCTAGACAGTCTAATTTTCGTCCCTTTCGGAATTTCAAAACAGGAGCAGCATCAACCTCCACTGCACCAAAACAGGAAGGAGCTGTTGCTCGTTACAGGCAAGGCTGGAAGCCTAACCAGTCCTGGAACAAAAGCAAGCAGGCCAGAAAACCTGCTGCTGCCCCAAAGACAGCATGAACCGAGAGCCCCCGATCCGGGACCGGATCTAGTAGGGGGCAGACTCTCTCTCTTCGCCCAGGCCTGGGCAAGAGATGTTCAGGATCCCTGGGCACTAGAGATCATATCTCAGGGATACCTTCTAGACTTCAAATTATCTCCCCCAAGAGGGAGATTTCATCTGTCAAGGTTGTCAACAAACCAGATAAAGAAAGAAGCGTTTCTACGCTGCGTACAAGATCTGTTAACAATGGGAGTGATCCATCCGGTTCCGTGGTCGGAACAAGGACAAGGGTTCTACTCAAACCTGTTTGTGGTTCCCAAAAAAGAGGGAACTTTCAGGCCAATCTTAGATTTAAAGACTCTAAACAAATTCCTAAGAGTTCCATCGTTCAAAATGGAAACTATTCGGACAATCTTACCCATGATCCAAGAGGGTCAGTACATGACCACAGTGGATTTAAAGGATGCTTACCTTCACATACCGATCCACAAAGATCATCACCGGTATCTAAGGTTTGCCTTCTTAGACAGGCACTACCAGTTTGTAGCTCTTCCATTCGGATTGGCTACGGCTCCAAGAATCTTCACAAAGGTTCTGGGTGCCCTTCTAGCGGTACTAAGACCGCGAGGGATTTCGGTAGCTCCGTACCTAGACGACATTCTAATACAAGCTTCAAGCTTTCAAACTGCCAAGTCTCATACAGAGTTAGTTCTGGCATTTCTAAGGTCGCATGGATGGAAAGTGAACGAAAAGAAGAGTTCTCTCTTTCCTCTCACAAGAGTTCCATTCTTGGGGACTCTTATAGATTCTGTAGAAATGAAGATTTACCTGACAGAAGACAGGTTAACGAAACTTCAAAATGCATGCCGCGTCCTTCATTCCATTCAACACCCGTCAGTAGCTCAATGCATGGAGGTGATCGGCTTAATGGTAGCGGCAATGGACATAGTACCTTTTGCACGCCTACACCTCAGACCGCTGCAATTATGCATGCTAAGTCAGTGGAATGGGGATTACTCAGATTTGTCCCCTACTCTGAATCTGAATCAAGAGACCAGAAATTCTCTTCTATGGTGGCTTCATCGGCCACACCTGTCCAGGGGGATGCCATTCAGCAGGCCAGACTGGACAATTGTAACAACAGACGCCAGCCTACTAGGTTGGGGCGCTGTCTGGAATTCTCTGAAGGCTCAGGGACTATGGAATCAGGAGGAGAGCCTCCTTCCAATAAACATTCTGGAATTGAGAGCAGTTCTCAATGCCCTTCTGGCTTGGCCCCAGTTAATAACTCGGGGGTTCATCAGGTTTCAGTCGGACAACATCACGACTGTAGCTTACATCAACCATCAGGGAGGGACAAGAAGCTCCCTAGCAATGATGGAAGTATCAAAGATAATTCGCTGGGCAGAGTCTCACTCTTGCCACCTGTCAGCAATCCACATCCCGGGAGTGGAGAACTGGGAGGCGGATTTCTTGAGTCGCCAGACTCTTCATCCGGGGGAGTGGGAACTTCATCCGGAGGTCTTTGCCCAAATACTTCGACGTTGGGGCAAACCAGAGATAGATCTCATGGCGTCTCGCCAGAACGCCAAACTTCCTCGCTACGGGTCCAGATCCAGGGATCCGGGAGCAGTTCTGATAGATGCTTTGACAGCACCTTGGAACTTCAGGATGGCTTATGTGTTTCCACCCTTCCCGCTGCTTCCTCGATTGATTGCCAAAATCAAACAGGAGAGAGCATCAGTAATTCTAATAGCACCTGCTTGGCCACGCAGGACTTGGTATGCAGATCTAGTGGACATGTCATCCTGTCCGCCTTGGTCTCTACCTCTAAGACAGGACCTTCTGATACAGGGTCCATTCAAACATCAAAATCTAACTTCTCTGAAGCTGACTGCTTGGAAATTGAACGCTTGATTTTATCAAAACGTGGTTTTTCTGAGTTGGTTATTGATACCCTGATTCAGGCTAGGAAGCCTGTTACCAGAAGGATTTACCATAAAATATGGCGGAAATACCTATACTGGTGCGAATCCAAAGGTTACTCCTGGAGTAAGGTTAGGATCGCTAGGATATTGTCTTTTCTACAAGAAGGTTTAGAAAAGGGTTTATCAGCTAGTTCATTAAAGGGACAGATTTCAGCTCTGTCCATCTTGTTACACAGACGTCTGTCAGAAAATCCAGACGTCCGGTCCTTTTGTCAGGCTTTAGCTAGGATCAAGCCTGTGTTTAAAGCTGTTGCTCCACCATGGAGTTTAAACTTAGTTCTTAACGTTTTACAGGGTGTTCCGTTTGAACCCCTTCATTCCATTGATATAAAAATGTTATCTTGGAAAGTTCTGTTTTTAATGGCTATTTCCTCGGCTCGAAGAGTCTCTGAGTTATCAGCCTTACATTGTGATTCCCCTTATCTGATTTTTCACTCAGACAAGGTAGTTCTGCGTACTAAACCTGGGTTCTTACCTAAGGTAGTCACTAACAGGAACATCAATCAAGAGATTGTTGTCCCATCCTTGTGTCCAAATCCTTCTTCAAAGAAGGAACGTCTTTTACACAATCTGGACGTAGTTCGTGCCCTCAAGTTCTACTTGCAGGCAACTAAAGATTTTCGCCAAACTTCTTCCTTGTTTGTCGTTTACTCTGGACAGAGGAGAGGTCAAAAAGCTTCTGCTACCTCTCTCTCTTTTTGGCTTCGTAGCATAATACGTTTAGCCTATGAGACTGCTGGACAGCAGCCTCCTGAAAGAATTACAGCTCACTCCACTAGAACTGTGGCTTCCACTTGGGCCTTTAAGAATGAGGCCTCTGTTGAACAGATTTGCAAGGCTGCAACTTGGTCTTCGCTTCATACTTTTTCCAAATTTTACAAATTTGACACTTTTGCTTCTTCGGAGGCTATTTTTGGGAGAAAGGTTCTTCAGGCAGTGGTTCCTTCTGTATAATGAGCCTGCCTATCCCTCCCGTCATCCGTGTACTTTTGCTTTGGTATTGGTATCCCAGAAGTAATGATGACCCGTGGACTGATCACACATAACAGAAGAAAACATAATTTATGCTTACCTGATAAATTCCTTTCTTCTGTTGTGTGATCAGTCCACGGCCCGCCCTGTTTTAAGGCAGGTAAATATCTTTTAAATTATACTCCAGTCACCACTTCACCCTTGGTTACTCCTTTCTCGTTGTTTCTTGGTCGAATGACTGGGACTGACGTAGAGGGGAGGAGCTATATGCAGCTCTGCTGGGTGAATCCTCTTGCATTTCCTGTTGGGGAGGAGTTATATCCCAGAAGTAATGATGACCCGTGGACTGATCACACAACAGAAGAAAGGAATTTATCAGGTAAGCATAAATTATGTTTTTTACATTGGCCAAACTCTAGAAAATGTTAAAAAATGGCTAAAAGAAATATCTTATATTTTGGAATTGCATTTTATTGTTACAATTGAAGTAAAACATTATCGGTATTGTCACTTTTATGCCCTTTTTAGCTTACAGCAAATGAATGATTTACATACTAACTTTAATGATAAATTTGTGACAAAGAATCACATTTCTATGGTGGATAGTTTAGCTCACACCTATTTATTTTCCCATGCATTACATGTATTAAGACATAGTTTATTGTAAGCTGTGTATTTTGTGTTACTGAGGGCAATGCATTAAATTTCCTGTTATGTTTAAAAGGGAATTCCCATCCCAGTCACACTGTTGTGACTAGTTCATTACTTAGCAGAAAAGAATGAGTAGCCAAACGGTATTGCCAAGCTGATTTGGTCATCGAATGTTTCTAAACTGTGCGTGTTGTGAAACGGTTTTTAGACTGAAGTGAAGAAGGAACTGCATAGTGTAGATATACAAGGATTTTGCATATCTTACAGTTGAAAGAGAAAGTGCCACTTTTTTTTTATGAAAAGAGATATTAAAGGTATTGATTTATTACAGTATTTCTAAGGACTGATCCCACAAAGTATTTTTATGAGCCACAAATGGAAAGGTGGGGAACGATTTTAGAAAATATTCTTGATTATTTATTCTTTTGCTTTTTATCACATGAATATGTAGTGTAGAGGTTGTTTTCATGCTTGTCACTTAAAGAAATAGATAACTATTTAGTAATGACAGTTTCTGGAGTAGAAAATGGCTGCTACTATAGCCCCTTTTTTTCTTTTAAGACTTCAAATTCTAAATGTTGTTCTCCATAAAATGATTAATTGCGAGTAATTAAATCATTTTGTGACCTGCTTCATTTTTTATTTTGCCTGCTTTTTCTGTAATAACTCCCGAAAATTGCAGTGTTTCCACTCCCCCTACAAAGGTTGGAATGCATTCTCATTTGCATATGTCCCTAATTGGCTACAGCAAGGGAAGGAAGATAAACAGCATTCAAAAGACTTTTCTAGGGGTGTGCCCAAGTCCAGAAAAACAGAGATAGATATAGCAACTGTAGATAGGTGTTTATTTCCCAGCCCTGTTAATGATTATAGTGAGTGGATACGTGCTTCCTTAAAGGGATATGAAACCCAAAAACTTTATTTTGTGATTCAGACACAGCATAACATTTTAAAAAAAAATCCACTTTAATTCTATTATCAAATTTGCTGCATTTCCATGATATTCAGTGTTGAAGAGATACCTAGCTAGACATCTGAAGCACTACATGTCAGGAAATAGTGTTTCCATCTAATGCTCTTGCAAAACTGCTGCCAGAAATGGGCAGACTCCTAAGCATACGTCCAAGCTTTTTAAAAAAAAAAGATACCAAGAAAAACCAGAAGAAAACTTAATAATAGTACATTAGAAAGTTGCTTAAAATTGCACGCTCTATTTGAATCAGGATAGAAAAAATGTGGGTTTCATATCCCTTTAATATAAGCCACATAATATCACGCTATTTTGCTAACATACAACCCGAAGCTGTTAACCTAAACCAGAAACCCTACTCTGAAGCAGCAGTTACTGTATTTTGGCCTTTGTGTCTGGGGCTCGTGGCTTAAAAAGACATAAATATTGTGTGCAACTGGTACAAAACATGCAAGACTTGTGTATCACAGCACAAGTAATAAAGTGCTGCTGCTTAACACACTTGTATTTTAGTTACTTGCTATCACTCACTGAATGCACATGAAGTCATCATAATGATAGAACTTCTATTGGAAAGATTTGCATTGTGTTTAATATCTTTTTTTAATGAGATTGTCCCCTAGTGGCCAGAATTGAGTTGTGCTGCATTCATTGGATATATATGTACCCTGACAACATTAGGCAAAAATAAAGGCCAACGGTGACTAACAAGTTAGAGAGCCAATTGTCTAAAGGTCTCTGGTCTGGTGAGATTATGTAACAAGTCTTATCAGTACTGTGAGGTCCCTCACACAATTTTAGGAAGGCACATTTTTAACTTGAGAGCTGTTTATCTCACAAAATCTGGTGGTTTTATGAGCATTGTATTGTAATATGTGCATCACTTCTTCACATCCAAATCTCTACATAGCAAGTTAAGCAGCTCTTGATTTAAAATTCAAAACATACATTTCAAAATAATGCTGAGAAAACAGGAACGCTTTTTCATGATTTCTCTCCATGCCAGTGAATTTATACAAATAACCAATTTACTTTTGTTGGCAAATTTGCTTCATTCTGTTGGTATCTTTTGTTGAAGGAGTAGAAATGCACTAATTTGAGCTAACTGAACACATCCGGTGATCCAACGTCAAGAGGCATATTTGTGCAGCCACCAATCAGCAGCTAGCTTCCAGTATTTTATTGCTGATCCATAGCCTACCTAGATATGCTTTTTTCTCTTTTTTCAACAATGGATAGCAAGATAACTAAGCAAAATAGCTAAGTAAGTTAGAAAGTTATTTAAAATTGTATGCTGTATCTGAATTAAAATACAAATGCATTTTGGGTTTTATGTCTTCTTAATGTTTTCGCTAAGGTGCCTTTGTAAGAACAGAACACCAACAGCATTTCCCAGATTTGACATCTATCCCACCTGCTTACAACTGTTTTTTATTTTATTAATAAATATATATATTTACACAAAGATTTATTACATAATAAAACATTTACAGACATCTTACATATCATGGGAGAGGGATCTGGATTTATTTTGAGAGCCACATGCACAATTTTTAAAGTGCAATATATAAAAGCTGTAGTTATACAGTACCAATTTCTACTCCAGAAATCATATACAACAATTTGATAAATAAAAAAAAGTGCAAATGTTGGATCAGTTTTTACACCAAATGTGTATATATAGAACAACAAAAAAAGAAACACTACTGCAAATAAATGCTTGTTTTTGTGACTATTTTGTGTAACTTTACTTGCAGGAAGACTGGCTTTAAGCAGTGTGTGTGATACCAAAAATAGACCCTTTTAATTTGTGAACTTTTTACTTTTTTTTGCAAAGGAGAATTATTCTGAAATAGTTTTGCAGCAAGCTGCCAATTCACCCCTTACCTATTTTCTCAGTGCAAAGAAAGTAATTTAATAGCTTATTACAAAAATAAAATGGTGGCTGTGTTTTAATGGCATATGAACCAATTATATTGTACTTGGCTTTATGTATATGTTAACCACTTATATGTTATTCTGGCTTTTGTTTTATAGTGATTGTGAGGCATACAATGCAAGTTTATAATTATTTTCTCATTAAAACACAAACCAAAGTTGTATTGTTTTCATTGACTTTTGTGTGATTTTATTACCTAACTCCAAATGTTTCAAAAAGATGAATAGACTCTACGAAAAGACTGGCTTTAAAATAAAATAATTTTTAGGTGTTAGTTATATAACGTTTGTACTCTTAAAGGGACATTAGTCACCTAGTTTTGTGTAAAAGTTGTGCTTTTCCCAACACATCCTTGAAAGGCTATAAAACAATTTTCAGAATATATACAGAGAGAGGTGATCAAACGGGAACGAACAATGGCTCAGTAGCTTGTTCTTTGGTGGGTTTTTTATTTTACCCCAAGTGTGCCTTTCACAGACAAGAGCTTTCTTGAAGTATATCAGTCTGATCCTACACACTACATGCCTATAACACTTTTGCAAAAAGAATAATGTTTGATCTGGTATTATTAGTGAATGGTTTAATATTTTAACCAAAGTATAATAAAATGGCCAATTATATTTTTAGCACACTCTGTACTTTTAATGGATAGTACAAGGGGAAACATGCTCATTTTGCTTGTATTACAAGCGGTGAGTTAAGTGTTGCACAATCCAAAATATTGTTGCAAAGTTTAACGCTTTTTATGACCTGAAGTAAACCATTAGTAGTAAAGCACAGAACTCCATGAAGAATTCCACTACTTGTGCACCCTCGGTTTTGCTCTTAAGCAATATTCAATATGAATTTTACTGTTCTACCCTATAGAAGTTTATTTCTTTTTCAAGACACAATGAGTCCACGGATTTCATCCTTACTTGTGGGATAATGCCTCCTGGTCAGCAGGAGGAGGCAAAGAGCACCACAGCAGAGCTGTATTTATAGCTCTTCCCTCTCACTCCAGTCATTCTCTTTGCCTGTGTTAGTGATGTGTTAGTTTAGATTCTTCAATCAAGAGTTTGTTATTTTTAAAATGGTACCAGTGAGTGCTATTTTATTATAGGGTGTAGCCGTATTCCTTGTCAGCCTCTAGAGTAGAGCTTTAAAGCAATGGGAACTGGTGGGACAAAACTCTCACTGCGCCTCTTCTGATGATGGTCTTAGCAGATATTAACTAAGGCCCTATCTGTGTCCACAGGGCTATTGGAGGAAGAAGACCTCTGGATCCTGTGGGAACTATCATGCTGTCGAACAGCAACGAGGTAAGTGCAGTCTTTATTTTCTGGGCCATATAATTTCTCAGAATAGACTATGCAATTCTTGAGTATATGTGGGGAACATGGGCTCTCTGGGAAGGGCTCCCCTATTGAACAGATCCTATGGTATTGGATGGATATGATAAACTACACTGTTATAGCATGCATACTGGGACTGGGGAAACATAAAAGCAGGCTCTTTGAATAAGAGGGTTCTCCTGTCAGTCGTCGGTTACAGGTGCTGTGGGCAAGACGCTGGGGACAAACATTTTCAGTTTGGCTATATTTGACCGGAGAGAGTTCCGGTACAGGGCTATGTTTTATTTTGCATTTTGTTTTGGAAGACGGACTTGTCCGACGATTAGGTGTTTCTCCAACATAGGTGTGTCCGGTCCACGGCGTCATCCTTACTTGTGGGATATTCTCTTCCCCAACAGGAAATGGCAAAGAGCCCAGCAAAGCTGGTCACATGATCCCTCCTAGGCTCCGCCTACCCCAGTCATTCTCTTTGCCGTTGTACAGGCAACATCTCCACGGAGATGGCTTAGAGTTTTTTAGTGTTTAACTGTAGTTTTTATTATTCAATCAAGAGTTTGTTATTTTAAAATAGTGCTGGTATGTACTATTTACTCTGAAACAGAAAAGAGATGAAGATTTCTGTTTGTAAGAGGAAAATGATTTTAGCAACCGTTACTAAAATCCATGGCTGTTCCACACAGGACTGTTGAGAGGAATTAACTTCAGTTGGGGGAACAGTGAGCAGTCTTTTGCTGCTTGAGGTATGACACATTCTAACAAGACGATGTAATGCTGGAAGCTGTCATTTTCCCTATGGGATCCGGTAAGCCATTTTTATTCAGACAGTAAATAAGGGCTTCACAAGGGCTTATTAAGACTGTAGACATTTTCTGGGCTAAATCGATTCATATATACACATATTTAGCCTTGAGGAATCATTTAATCTGGGTATTTTTGTAAAATAATATCGGCAGGCACTGTTTTAGACACCTTAGTCTCTAGGGGCTTTCCCTTATCATAGGCAGAGCCTCATTTTCGCGCCGGTATTGCGCACTTGTTTTTGAGAAGCATGACATGCAGTTGCATGTGTGAGGAGCTCTGATACATAGAAAAGACTTTCTGAAGGCGTCATTTGGTATCGTATTCCCCTTTGGGCTTGGTTGGGTCTCAGCAAAGCAGATACCAGGGACTGTAAAGGGGTTAAAGATAAAAACGGCTCCGGTTCCGTTATTTTAAGGGTTAAAGCTTCCAAATTTGGTGTGCAATACTTTTAAGGCTTTAAGACACTGTGGTGAAATTTTGGTGAATTTTGAACAATTCCTTCATACTTTTTCGCAATTGCAGTAATAAAGTGTGTTCAGTTTAAAATTTAAAGTGACAGTAACGGTTTTATTTTAAAACGTTTTTTGTACTTTGTTATCAAGTTTATGCCTGTTTAACATGTCTGAACTACCAGATAGACTGTGTTCTGAATGTGGGGAAGCCAAGGTTCCTTCTCATTTACATAGATGTGATTTATGTGACACTGAAAATGATGCCCAAGATGATTCCTCAAGTGAGGGGAGTAAGCATGGTACTGCATCATTCCCTCCTTCGTCTACACCAGTCTTGCCCACTCAGGAGGCCCCTAGTACATCTAGCGCGCCAATACTCCTTACTATGCAACAATTAACGGCTGTAATGGATAATTCTATCAAAAACATTTTAGCCAAAATGCCCACTTATCAGCGTAAGCGTGACTGCTCTGTTTTAGATACTGAAGAGCATGAGGACGCTGATGATAATGGTTCTGAAATGCCCCTACACCAGTCTGAGGGGGCCAGGGAGGTTTTGTCTGAGGGAGAAATTTCAGATTCAGGGAAAATTTCTCAACAAGCTGAACCCGATGTGATTACATTTAAATTTAAGTTGGAACATCTCCGCGCTCTGCTTAAGGAGGTATTATCCACTCTGGATGATTGTGAGAATTTGATCATCCCAGAGAAACTATGTAAAATGGACAAGTTCCTAGAGGTCCCGGGGCTCCCAGAAGCTTTTCCTATACCCAAGCGGGTGGCGGACATTGTAAATAAAGAATGGGAAAGGCCCGGTATACCTTTCGTCCCTCCCCCCATATTTAAAAAATTGTTTCCTATGGTCGACCCCAGAAAGGACTTATGGCAGACAGTCCCCAAGGTCGAGGGAGCGGTTTCTACTTTAAACAAACGCACCACTATACCCATAGAAGATAGTTGTGCTTTCAAAGATCCTATGGATAAAAAATTAGAAGGTTTGCTTAAAAAGATGTTTGTTCAGCAAGGTTACCTTCTACAACCAATTTCATGCATTGTCCCTGTCACTACAGCCGCGTGTTTCTGGTTCGATGAGCTAGTAAAGGCGATCGATAGTGATTCTCCTCCTTATGAGGAGATTATGGACAGAATCCGTGCTCTCAAATTGGCTAATTCTTTCACCCTAGACGCCACTTTGCAATTGGCTAGGTTAGCGGCGAAAAATTCTGGGTTTGCTATTGTGGCGCGCAGAGCGCTTTGGTTGAAATCTTGGTCAGCGGATGCGTCTTCCAAGAACAAACTACTTAACATTCCTTTCAAGGGGAAAACGCTGTTTGGCCCTGACTTGAAAGAGATTATCTCTGATATCACTGGGGGTAAGGGCCACGCCCTTCCTCAGGATAGGTCTTTCAAGGCCAAAAATAAACCTAATTTTCGTCCCTTTCGTAGAAACGGACCAGCCCCAAGTGCTACGTCCTCTAAGCAAGAGGGTAATACTTCTCAAGCCAAGCCAGCCTGGAGACCAATGCAAGGCTGGAACAAGGGAAAGCAGGCCAAGAAACCTGCCACTGCTACCAAGACAGCATGAAATGTTGGCCCCCGATCCGGGACCGGATCTGGTGGGGGGCAGACTCTCTCTCTTCGCTCAGGCTTGGGCAAGAGATGTTCTGGATCCTTGGGCACTAGAAATAGTCTCCCAAGGTTATCTTCTGGAATTCAAGGGGCTTCCCCCAAGGGGGAGGTTCCACAGGTCTCAATTGTCTTCAGACCACATAAAGAGACAGGCATTCTTACATTGTGTAGAAGACCTGTTAAAAATGGGAGTGATTCATCCTGTTCCATTAGGAGAACAAGGGATGGGGTTCTACTCCAATCTGTTCATAGTTCCCAAAAAAGAGGGAACGTTCAGACCAATCTTAGATCTCAAGATCTTAAACAAGTTTCTCAAGGTTCCATCGTTCAAAATGGAAACCAATTCGAACAATTCTTCCTTCCATCCAGGAAGGTCAATTCATGACCACGGTGGATTTAAAGGATGCGTATCTACATATTCCTATCCACAAGGAACATCATCGGTTCCTAAGGTTCGCATTCCTGGACAAGCATTACCAGTTCGTGGCGCTTCCTTTCGGATTAGCCACTGCTCCAAGGATTTTCACAAAGGTCCTAGGGTCCCTTCTAGCGGTACTAAGACCAAGGGGCATTGCAGTAGTTCCTTACTTGGACGACATTCTGATTCAAGCGTCGTCCCTTCCTCAAGCAAAGGCTCACACGGACATAGTCCTGGCCTTTCTCAGATCTCACGGATGGAAAGTGAACGTGGAAAAGAGTTCTCTAGCTCCGTCGACAAGGGTTCCCTTCTTGGGAACAATAATAGACTCCTTAGAAATGAGGATTTTTCTGACAGAGGCCAGAAAAACAAAACTTCTAAACTCTTGTCAAACACTTCATTCTGTTCCTCTTCCTTCCATAGCGCAGTGCATGGAAGTAATAGGTTTGATGGTAGCGGCAATGGACATAGTTCCTTTTGCGCGCATTCATCTAAGACCATTACAACTGTGCATGCTCAGTCAGTGGAATGGGGACTATACAGACTTGTCTCCGAAGATACAAGTAAATCAGAGGACCAGAGACTCACTCCGTTGGTGGCTGTCCCTGGACAACCTGTCACAAGGGATGACCTTCCGCAGACCAGAGTGGGTCATTGTCACGACCGACGCCAGTCTGATGGGCTGGGGCGCGGTCTGGGGACCCCTGAAAGCTCAGGGTCTTTGGTCTCGGGAAGAATCTCTTCTACCGATAAATATTCTGGAACTGAGAGCGATATTCAATGCTCTCAAGGCTTGGCCTCAGCTAGCAAAGGCCAAGTTCATACGGTTTCAATCAGACAACATGACGACTGTTGCGTACATCAACCATCAGGGGGGAACAAGGAGTTCCCTGGCGATGGAAGAAGTGACCAAAATCATTCAATGGGCGGAGACTCACTCCTGCCACCTGTCTGCAATCCACATCCCAGGAGTGGAAAATTGGGAAGCGGATTTTCTGAGTCGTCAGACATTACATCCGGGGGAGTGGGAACTCCATCCGGAAATCTTTGCCCAAATTGCTCAACTGTGGGGCATTCCAGACATGGATCTGATGGCCTCTCGTCAGAACTTCAAGGTTCCTTGCTACGGGTCCAGATCCAGGGATCCCAAGGCGACTCTAGTAGATGCACTAGTAGCACCTTGGACCTTCAAACTAGCTTATGTATTCCCGCCGTTTCCTCTCATCCCCAGGCTGGTAGCCAGGATCAATCAAGAGAGGGCGTCGGTGATCTTGATAGCTCCTGCGTGGCCACGCAGGACTTGGTATGCAGATCTGGTGAATATGTCATCGGCTCCACCATGGAAGCTACCTTTGAGACGAGACCTTCTTGTTCAAGGTCCGTTCAAACATCCGAATCTGGTCTCACTCCAGCTGACTGCTTGGAGATTGAACGCTTGATCTTATCAAAACGAGGGTTCTCAGATTCTGTTATTGATACTCTTGTTCAGGCCAGAAAGCCTGTAACTAGAAAAATTTACCACAAAATATGGAAAAAATATATCTGTTGGTGTGAATCTAAAGGATTCCCTTGGGACAAGGTAAAGATTCCTAAGATTCTATCCTTTCTTCAAGAAGGATTGGAGAAAGGATTATCTGCAAGTTCCTTGAAGGGACAGATTTCTGCCTTGTCTGTGTTACTTCACAAAAAGCTGGCAGCTGTGCCAGATGTTCAAGCCTTTGTTCAGGCTCTGGTTAGAATCAAGCCTGTTTACAAACCTTTGACTCCTCCTTGGAGTCTCAACTTAGTTCTTTCAGTTCTTCAGGGGGTTCCGTTTGAACCCTTACATTCCGTTGATATTAAGTTATTATCTTGGAAAGTTTTGTTTTTGGTTGCAATTTCTTCTGCTAGAAGAGTTTCAGAATTATCTGCTCTGCAGTGTTCTCCTCCTTATCTGGTGTTCCATGCAGATAAGGGGGTTTTACGTACTAAACCTGGTTTTCTTCCAAAAGTTGTTTCTAACAAAAACATTAACCAGGAGATAGTCGTGCCTTCTTTGTGTCCGAAACCAGTTTCGAAGAAGGAACGTTTGTTGCACAATTTGGATGTTGTTCGCGCTCTAAAATTCTATTTAGATGCTACAAAGGATTTTAGACAAACATCTTCCTTGTTTGTTGTTTATTCTGGTAAAAGGAGAGGTCAAAAAGCAACTTCTACCTCTCTCTCTTTTTGGATTAAAAGCATCATCAGATTGGCTTATGTGACTGCCGGACGGCAGCCTCCTGAAAGAATCACAGCTCATTCCACTAGGGCTGTGGCTTCCACATGGGCCTTCAAGAACGAGGCTTCTGTTGATCAGATATGTAGGGCAGCGACTTGGTCTTCACTGCACACTTTTACAAAATTTTACAAGTTTGATACTTTTGCTTCTTCTGAGGCTATTTTTGGGAGAAAGGTTTTGCAAGCCGTGGTGCCTTCCATTTAGGTGACCTGATTTGCTCCCTCCCTTCATCCGTGTCCTAAAGCTTTGGTATTGGTTCCCACAAGTAAGGATGACGCCGTGGACCGGACACACCTATGTTGGAGAAAACAGAATTTATGTTTACCTGATAAATTACTTTCTCCAACGGTGTGTCCGGTCCACGGCCCGCCCTGGTTTTTTAATCAGGTCTGATAATTTATTTTCTTTAACTACAGTCACCACGGTATCATATGGTTTCTCCTATGCAAATATTCCTCCTTAACGTCGGTCGAATGACTGGGGTAGGCGGAGCCTAGGAGGGATCATGTGACCAGCTTTGCTGGGCTCTTTGCCATTTCCTGTTGGGGAAGAGAATATCCCACAAGTAAGGATGACGCCGTGGACCGGACACACCGTTGGAGAAAGTAATTTATCAGGTAAACATAAATTCTGTTTTTTTAAAACTTTTATCTGCGTTGGATGAGTTTGAGCGACGCCCACGAAGGGCGGGGTTAACTTGCCGCGCTTTAGTCAGTGAAGCCGTGCAGTGATTTCCGCTCCGGAGTTCCACCGTTCAGGCCTCCTAATCGCATGTCGAGTGCTCTGCTAAGACCGCATGGTTAGATAAGCAGGCGGTCTGTAGCGTTCTGTGGCTCGATCAGAACTGTTGCTAAGAGTGGTTGGTGTACCGTGGGGGCAGGTAGGCGCCTCAGCAGGTCTGTTGAGGCAAAGAGGTGTTATTTATTTCTCTTGTAAAATGTATCAAGTCCACGGATTCATCCATACTTGTGGGATATTCTCCTTCCTAACAGGAAGAGGCAAAGAGAGCACCCACAGCAGAGCTGTCTATATAGCTCCACCCCCCAGTCATTCTCTTTGCCTGCTTAACTGCTAGGGTAAAGTGAGTGTGGTGACAAAAATGTTAGTTTTTATTTTCTCAAGCAAAAGTTTGTTATTTTAAATGGTACCGTTGTGTACTATTTACTCTCTGGCAGAAAAGGGATGAAGATTTCTGCAAGGAGGATGATGATCTTAGCACTTTGTAACTAAGATCCACTGCTGTTCTCCCAAAGGCTGAAGAGTACAGGAAAACTTCAGTTGGGGGAACGGTTTGCAGGCTAAACTGCATTAAGGTATGTTCAGTCTATTTTTTTCTAGACAGACTGTGATAATTCTAGAAAAGGCTGGCAATATCCCCATGAGGGAAGGGTAAGCTGTATTCAGAAATTTAGTAGGAATCCCAGCTTGCATAAAGGGCTCATTAGTTACTGGTGACACTGATAGGAAAAAACGTTTTTGTTTTTATTGCAAACATAACGTTTTTTGAGGGACTTTAAGGGGTCATTGTGGCTTATTTAAGGGTTTTTAACCCACATGGCTAGTTTAAGAAACACTCTGTTGTGTTTCTTTTAGGCCCCATAACATCGAGTGAGGTGGGAGGGGCCTATTTTTGCACCTCAGTTGCGCAGTTTCTTTTCCTCAGACATCCAGCTGCTTCTCCAGAGGTTCCTACTGTGTTTGAGGGCTGTAAAGAAAATCGTTCCTAAAGGGCAGGTAGGTGCCACAGCAGAGCTGTGGCAGGGTGCTGAACGTTTTTTTTACTGGTTTTGACGTTTTGTCAATCCGGTTTTTACATTAAGGGGTTAATTGTTTATTTGCAAAGTTACCAAGGCTTTATGATGCTACTGTAAAAATTTTGTTGAGTTTCCTGCTTTTTTACACTGTTTTGCAGACTTTGTGCAGCTTTTTTTCTCTTAAAGGCACAGTACCGTTGTTATTTGCTTTGATTAAAGTGTTTTCCAAGCTTGCTTGTTACATTACTAGCCTGTTTAACATGTCTGACACCAAGGAAAATCCTTGTTCAATGTGTTTAGAAGCCATTGTGGAACCCCCTCTTAGAATGTGTCCCAATTGCACTGATATGTCTATAAATTATAAAAGAGCATATTTTAGTACTTAAAAATATTGCAATAGATGATTCTCAGACAGAAGGAAATGAGGGTTTAACATCTAGTTCTCCCCAAGTGTCACAACCAGTAACGCCCGCACAAGTGACGCCTAGTACCTCTAGTGCATCAAATTCATTTACTTTACAAGACATGGCCACAGTTATGAATACAACCCTCACAGAGGTTTTATCCAAACTGCCTGGTTTACAAGGAAAGCGTGACAGCTCTGGGTTAAGAACAAATGCTGAGCCATCTGACGCTTTAGTAGCTGTATCCGATATACCCTCACAATGTTCTGAAGTAGGGGTAAGGAATTTGTTATCTGAGGGAGAAATTTCTGATTCAGGAAAGACGCTCCCTCAGACAGATTCTGATATGACGGCCTTTAAATTTAAGCTTGTACACCTCCGCTTATTGCTCAGGGAGTTATTAGCGACTCTAGACGATTGTGACCCTATAGTGGTCCCAGAGAAATTATGTAAAATGGACAAATACTTAGAGGTTCCTGTTTACACTGATGTTTTTCCAGTCCCTAAGAGGATTGTGAATATTGTTACTAAGGAGTGGGATAGACCAGGTATTCCGTTCGCTCCCCCTCCTGTTTTTAAGAAAATGTTTCCCATATCTGACACCATGCAGGACTCGTGGCAGACAGTTCCTAAGGTGGAGGGAGCTATTTCTACTCTGGCTAAGCGTACAACTATACCTATCGAAGACAGTTGTGCTTTCAAAGATCCTATGGATAAAAAATTAGAGGGTCTCCTGAAGAAAATTTTTGTTCATCAAGGTTTTCTTCTCCAACCTATTACATGCATTGTTCCTGTAACTACTGCAGCTGCTTTCTGGTTCGAGGCTCTAGAAGAGGCTCTTCAGATGGAGACTCCATTAGAGGATATTATGGACAGAATTAAGGCCCTTAAAGGGCCATAATACCCAAATGTTTAAGCACTTGAAAGTGATGCAGTATAGCTGTAAAATGCTGACTAGAAAATATCTCCTGATCATCTCTATGTAAAAAAGAAAGATATTTTACCTCAAAAGTTCCTCAGTAGCCACATCCCATTGTAAAGGATTTCTAAGCAGCATTTTAGTGTGTCTGTCCTGGGACAGCTTAGGGGATGAGCCTTGTGAACTCTCATATTATTTCACCAATCAGGTAAAGGAAGCTTACTATTAAATCTCATGAGAGTTAAGTGAAATCTCATGAGATCACAGTATGAGTTCATGACCTCAGCACTGCTGATGCTTATTGGCTGCTGTTCATTTCTTAATTTTTTTTTTATTTTTACCTGCAGCTGGGAGCAGGTGAAGTATAACTTTTTACACAGAACTTACTCTGCTGAGCTGAGGAAATTGTGAGGTAAAATATCTTCCTTTTTTACATAGATATGCTCAGGTGATATTTTCCTGTCAGCTTTTTACAGTTATACTGCATACGTTTCAAGTGATTTAGCATTTGAGTATTATGTCCCTTTAAGTTGGCTAATTCTTTCATTACAGATGCCGCTTTCCAACTGGCTAAATTAGCGGCAAGGAATTCAGGTTTTGCCATTTTAGCACGCAGGGCGTTATGGCTTAAGTCCTGGTCTGCTGATGTGTCATCAAAATCTAAACTTTTGAACATCCCTTTCAAAGGAAAGACCCTATTCGGGCCTGAACTGAAAGAGATTATTTCAGACATCACTGGAGGGAAAGGCCATACCCTCCCTCAGGATAGAACAAATAAAATGAGGACCAAACAAAATAATTTTCGTTCCTTTAGGAACTTCAAGCGTGGTTCCGAATTTTGCCCAATCCAAGTCAGTCTGGAGACCTAACCAGGCTTGGAACAAGGGTAAACAGGCCAAGAAGCCTGCAGCTGCCTCTAAGACAGCATGAAGGGGTAGCCCCCGATCCGGGACCGGATCTAGTAGGGGGCAGACTCTCTTCGCTCAGGCTTGGGCAATAGAGGTTCACGATTCCTGGGCCTTAGAAATTGTGTCCCAGGGATATCTTCTGGACTTCAAAGACTCTCCCCCAAGGGGGAGATTTCACATTTCTCAATTGTCTGCAAACCAGACAAAGAGAGAGGCGTTCTTACGCTGTGTAGAAGACCTACATACCATGGGAGTAATCCACCCAGTTCCAAAAGCGGAACAAGGGCTAGGGTTTTACTCAAACCTGTTTGTGGTTCCCAAAAAAGAGGGAACTTTCAGACCAATCTTGGATCTCAAAATTCTAAACAAATTCCTCAGAGTACCATCATTCAAGATGGAGACTATTCGGACTATTCTACCGTTGATCCAGGAGGGTCAATATATGACTACCGTTGACTTAAAGGATGCGTATCTACACATCCCTATTCACAGAGATCATCATCAATTCCTCAGATTCGCCTTTCTGGACAGGCATTACCTGTTCGTGGCCCTTCCATTCAGGTTGGCCACGGCTCCCAGAATTTTCACAAAGGTGCTAGGGTCCCTTTTGGCGGTTCTAAGACCACGGGGCATAGCAGTGGCGCCTTATCTAGACGACATCTTGATTCAGGCGTCGACTTTCCAGCTAGCCAAGTCTCACACGGACATCGTGTTGGCTTTTCTGAGATCTAACGGGTGGAAGGTGAACATAAAAAAGAGTTCTCTCTTCCCTCTCACAAGAGTTTCCTTCCTAGGGACTCTGATAGACTCGGTAGAAATGAAAATATTTCTGTCGGAGGTCAGAAAATCAAAACTCTTAACCACTTGCCGAGCTCGTCATTCCATTCCTCAGCCATCAGTGGCTCAATGTATGGAGGTAATCGGACTCATGGTAGCAGCAATGGACATAGTTCCTTTTGCCCGCCTACACCTCAGACCACTGCAACTATGCATGCTCAAACTGTGGAATGGGGATTATGCAGATTTATCTCCTCAACTACATCTGGACCAGGAGACCAGAGATTCTCTTCTCTGGTGGTTGTCTCAGGACCACCTGTCTCAGGCAATGTGTTTCCGCAGGCCAGAGTGGCTCATAATAACGACAGATGCCAGCCTGCTAGGCTGGGGTGCTGTCTGGAACTCCCTGAAAGCACAGGGCTTATGGTCTCGGGAGGAAACTCTACTCCCGATAAACATTCTAGAACTGAGAGCGATATTCAATGCGCTTCAGGCGTGGCCTCAGCTAGCTGCGGCCAAATTCATCAGATTTCAGTCGGACAACATCACGAGTGTAGCTTATATCAATCATCAAGGAGCAACACGGAGTTCTCTAGCGATGATGGAGGTAACCAAAATAATTGCCATCTCTCAGCAATCCATATCCCAGGGGTAGAGAACTGGGAGGCGGATTTCCTAAGTCGTCAGACTTTTCATCCGGGGGAGAGGGAGCTCCATCTGGAGGTATTTGCCCAGCTGACTCAGCTATGGGGCACACCAGAATTGGATCTGATGGCGTCCCGTCAGAATGCCAAACTTCCTCGTTACGGGTCCAGGTCCCGGGATCCCCAGGCGGTACTGATAGATGCTCTAGCAGTGCCCTGGTCCTTCAATCTGGCCTATGTATTTCCACCATTTCCTCTCCTCCCACGTCTGGTTGCCAGAATCAAGCAGGAGAGAGCTTTGGGGATTCTGATAGCGCCTGCGTGGCCATGCAGGACTTGGTATGCAGACCTAGTGGACATGTCATCGGTTCCACCGTGGACTCTGCCAATGAGGCAGGACCTTCTAATCCAAGGTCCATTCACGCATCCAAATCTAATTTCTCTGCGTCTGACTGCTTGGAGATTGAACGCCTGATTCTATCAAAGCGTGGTTTCTCTGAGTCGGTCATTGATACCCTGATTCAAGCTAGAAAGCCTGTCTGTCGGGAGTAAATCTGGGACCGCCGCCTTATTTAGTTTAGATTAACCGATAGCCTCACATATCTCATCTACTTAGAATGGTTTATTGATCAATTCAAGATCATTTTCTGAAACCTTGGGAGGTGAAATTTTAGACCAGAAGTTTGTTCTATTAGATAGATCTTCATCAACTTTTTTATATAAATTTTGATAAAATTTAAAAAATGCCTCCCTGATATTTTCGTTATCAGTATATCTATAATCCCCTTCCTTAATTGCTGCTATATAGTTTTTACTCTTCCTATTCTTAGTTATTTTTGCTAAATATTTAGCTGAACAACCAATATACCCCTTATATCGATTGTTGATTTTCTTATCTTCCTCTAAACACTTTTGCTTTAAAAATAACTCCCTTTTGGTTCTAGCTTGGCAGTATTTATCCCAGTTAAACAGAGTTCTCCGATCTATATCGTAAAAATGCATTCCTGAGCTGATTAGCTGTAGTTCCCTAGCTTGCCGTTTTCTTTTCCAGTTACACATATATGCTTTTATCTTTCTCCTCAAAACCGCTTTTGCCGTTTTCCAATATACTTCAATTTTATCATAATACCCTCTGTTATTATGATGGAAATCTTTCCATTGACCGGACAACCAAGTATTAAACTTAGTATTCTCTAACATAAAACATATAAATGTGAAAAAATTATTTACACGCTTTTCAGCTTTTATCAATTGAAATTTTATGGAAATTATTGCGTGATCCGAGACCAATATATCATGAATTTTGGGTTCTGAATCTAATAAAATGAGCTGCTCTGAAACAAAAATATAATCAATTCTGGAGAATGAACGATGGGTCTTGGACACACATGTATATTAATAGCTTTCTGGGTTTCTTAATTCTCCAGATAAAAGTTAAGTTTTAAGGCCGTACAAATTTTTTTAAAATACTGAGCAATTTTTTCATTTTTAACCTTCTCTTTAGTTGAGGATCTGTCTAACTTAGGACATAGTGTCATGTTGAAATCGCCAGAAAGAATTAATCTTTCACTAGCAATTGAGTATAACTTACTTTAAATTGTATCCCAGAACTGTGGAGAAAACACATTCGGCCCATATATATTACCTATCGTATATTGTGTACCACCAATTGTTAAGTGAACAAATATATACCTACTATTCGGATCACCCTCCACTTTTAATACTTGATATTCTAATTTTTTGTGTATTAAAATTGCAACACCACAGCTCCTTTTAGTGGAAGGTATGGCCAATACTTCCCCAACCCATCGAGTCTTTAACTTGCTTAATTCACTCTCCTTAAGATACGTTTCCTGAATCATGGCAATGTCGGGGGCGTGTCTACCCAACTGTGCTCATATTTGCTTGCATTTTATTGGGGAAGAAATTCCCCCGACATTCCATGACAGGATATTCAGCTGTGTACTCATTTAAAGATACTCTGTATACTTAAATGACACATAGAGAGATGGAGCAACAGAAAAAAAAACAAAAAAAACCCTACCCACTGCACATAACATAAGACAAGAACTCCTAACATACCCCTACCGAGTGAATATCCTATGTTGGCTGACCTTTGGTCACTCAGGTAACAAAAAAGAATACATTTTATTAACCCTATTTTCCATAAGGGTGGACCTTCGTTACTTAAAAAAAATGATTTAAATAGCGGCCAACAATTCCTGCGCTTCTTGGACATTATTTAGTATGTTAATTTTTCCCTTAACATCCACCCATAGTTTGGCTGGATATAACATTCTAACTTTACAGCCTTTTTTGGTGAATTGAGAAAAATAGGGGTACATACCTTTCCTTTTTTTTCGAGTTTCGTTAGAGAAATCTTGGAACATCAGTATTTTATGATTATTTATAGTTAATGTACCAAGTTCCCTATAGAGTTTAAACATTTCTATCTTGTCTTGATAATTCAGCACTCTAAATATGAGTGTTCTGTTAAACCCTGTATCCTCCGGTTTAGATCTAGTAGTACTTACCCTATGAGCTCTCTATTTTTAACGGAAGATTTTCCTCAGGTATTCCAAGAGCTTGTGGTAGTAGTATTAGTGAGGTAAATTTGATTAAGTTTGAGTAATTCGTATTTTCTGGAAGGCCTACAATACGTACATTGTTACGTCGAGACCTATCCTCAAGGTCTTCGAGTCTAGTATTAATCGACTGAATATATCTTCCCTGTTCCTGGATTAAATTATTCTGGGTACTAACCTGATCCTCCAGTTCTGAAATTCTGCTCTCTGCTTCTGTCACCCCTATAGCAAATTGCCTAATTTCATTGGATAATATGGATACTTCAGAGGTGATAGAACCCAGCTCTTTCTTAATTGCATCCAACTGGGGAGTGAAAAAAGCAGAGAGCTGAAACATAAGATGGGAGGAGTCAGTGATCTGAGGCTGAATCTCAGAGGAGGATTCAATACTAAGATCGGCACTCTTGGGTTTCTGATTCTTACCTTTAGCCGGCATTATGGGTGAATGTGTTTTCACTTGTGACATAAATGTATCCATACGCTTATACTTGTGTGGTAGCTTCTGAGTATCAGTTACCAGTTACATTTTTTTTTAAAGTTTAATAAGTGATAAATCCACTAAATAAAATAAATTAGAGGCTTAATCAGACATGACCACACAAAATTGTGTACAAATCAAAAAAGAGGGAGGAAAAAAAAAAGTGTAGTAGTGATTTAGTGCTTTAAGAGCCGTAGCTAGATTTGCAACCTAGGAATTAACCCTTATAGATTAATAACCTTCCTCTCCTACTATTTACTTAGTTATTCTGCTGGACGTGTTTATTTAGGCTTGTCAATAGCCTATAATCCAGTATCAAAACTTTCAGTATAGGTGGCTATACTACAGGCTAAATCATCTATTTCAAATGCTGAAATAGGAGTAAAGGAGCTACTTGTAACCAATTTAATACACTCTAGCAGGTAAAAAGGATCATTGGGAATAATTTAAAGGGGAGAAATTTTTTGGGTGAACTGTCCCTTAAAGGATATATATACCCTCCTTAGGGGGTATAAGAAATGTTCAACATAAACAATCTTTCAATAAAGAAATAAATATTGAAATTGGGCTAATTTCAACATCTCAATATATACTGTATATGAGACATTAATGATTATATTTCTCAAAGGAATAAAGGTTCAAAAAGAAACCTTAAAACAAAATCTTAAAAGATAAAATAACAGCCTTTTATTTTTTAATGTATTAAACTGCCACTAGATGGCATACAATACCAGGGAATCATATATTTCTGTATATTAATATCCCCCATGTCACTGTATCAACAGAGAGAGGCCTATTTATCAAACTGTCAACCAAGAATACGCCGGAATTCTGCATTGTAATTGTTGCGAGATTGATGTGAATGTGAATCAGATTACATGTCTGCAAAAGGAGGTACCCTGTGCCCACAGTCTGTGAGATGGTCTGAACCCCTATTACTGTAAATAGTGACACTGTTTAACCCACCAGTACTGTATATAGTGAGTTAGTGACACAGTCTGTAATCTGCCAGTGAGATGGCTGGCCTGACCCTACCCGCCCAGTATTTTATAAAGTGACCACAGTAGTCAGTGACATGGTCCACCCCCCATACTGTATATAGTGGTACTGTATAGTGACACTGTTTACCCCCTGCCCCCCCCCCATGCTGTAGTAACAAGGTCTGTAATTTGCTGGTTCTACAAACATACACACATACATGCATAAATACACACACAGTCACATACACACACACACACATAAACACCAATGTAAAACAGAAACACTAACCCCTGTAGTCATGTCACACTCACGTGATATCAGTGCAGGCAGTGGTAGGTTAACTTTTTTATTAAAAAAATAAATAAAAAAACTTTAAGCTGGGCCCCCACATTCAGGGGCCCAGTCGTACCTGCAACCTCTGCACCCCCTGTAGTTTCGCCCCTGTTAACCCCTAAACCTAACAACCCCTTCACTTTAAATTAAAATTACAACATCCCTATCTTAATATAAATTAAAACTACCTGTAGAATTAAAATAAACTATTTTTAAACTATTAATTAATCTACCCTAACTATTATACTACAATTAAATTAAACTACCATCTGCTGTCTGGATGGAGACTTCTTGCCGCCTGGATGAGGACTTCGCCGGCTGGATGAAGATAGAAGATGCCGTCTGGATGATGACTTCTTGCCGCCTGGCTGAGGACTTCACCTGCTGGATGGATCCTTCAAGCGGGACTTCAAGAACTGTAAGTGGATCGTCAGGGGTTAGTGTTAGGATTTTTTAAGGGGTTAATATGTTTATTTAGGTTGCAGTGATGTCGAGGAGCGGTGGTATAGGGGTTAAACATTTTAGTATAATGACGGCGTTTAGTGACATGTTATAAATAAAGTTGGGAAAAATACAAAAAGCAGCGTAATCGATAACTATTAGTTAACCACAGTCCGATGCCCATCGCCCCATACTTGATGTGTGTGTTTTTAAAGGCTTTTTTTTATAAATATGGCGATCGGCCACGATGTTAGGCGAGCGTATTGATGCCGGCGAATCCAACATAGGTGACAGCTTGATAAATATCCCCCATAGACTGGATTTTCTTTAAATTATGTGCTCCTGCTATAAGAGCGTGCCAAAGGATACAATTTTCCATCTGCAACTAGACTGCAGATAATAAAATGTCCCCAGACAACTATACTCTCCAAACATTAGAGAGAAGAAAGTTCTATCTGGCCTGCGGCGGGAAGTCCTTTAACCCACTCACAGCCAAAACAAAAATCCTAGTCTGATTATTAGACTCAATGGCATCCTTAGAATAAACAAATATCTTGATCAAACTGCAGTGGTGCGGAACACGCACTCCTCCCCTAGCATATACTTAAGGAACAGTTCCGTGACCAAATTATCATGTTACTTTGTGCAGAGAGTGCTTACAACAAATTTTTGGCGCCATAGTGAGTCCAACACAGACCCCACATTCCAAGAATGCCCCAGCAAGCTACTTGCGGCGGAAAACGAGAAAAACTTACCCGCACTCCGCCACAGGAGTAGAACAAATGGCTCAGCTGAGATCACAAAACAGTATAACAGGGGCCTTTTGCTCTCGCATAAAGAGAAAAAATATAGCAATGGCCAAAAGCAGATAATCAATAAGGGCAACACTGTCCACTCTACAAAGTGTGATATCACAGAAAATAGTAATACGCTATTACAATAAGAGCACAACATACTACTGCCTCACTGGGGAAGGGCCATCAACCCCGCAGAATCAGATAGGCGCCCAGTGTCAAAAGGACTGAGAGAACAGCCCTTCCTGAGTACACAACAAGTAGCCCAGAACACATCAGCCCATCAAATAGACAGAATAAATGTCCCTAATACTCCGCCATAATGTCTCACAGAAATGGCTTGTCTCCCTCAGAACACACAGGTTAAAATATATTGCAGGAACTGAAGTGGCTGACTGCTGCGATTCTACCTCTGAGGGAGCAGTAATCGCCACAGGAATAACGGTCTGAAAACGAATAGAGCATAAACTGCACCATGACTGCGAAGCGCACAAAGCTATACATGAGAGATCTTATCCCACTAAAATTAAGCCCCCTTGAGAATCTCTAGCAACCATAAAAACGGTCTGACCTGATAGCAGCTAGAGGGATACACAACGTATCCTAAGCCTGGGTCCCTACTATTAAAATTTACATAAGGCTGAAGGGGTTAGAGGGAAAAACTACACACCATAAGCCTGGGTCCTACTATCACAACTGGCCCTTCATAAGGTTGTAGAAGCGGCAAATCCCTTATTCACTGGATAGCCCAGATCGCTGCTCAGCCACAAAATATCCCCCAAAATGGCGGATATATATCAAATACAAACCCTACTTGAGGGTAGCAGTTCCAACTCGGTCCTTGATTATCTGAGTCCTCATCTGTCACCTCTTGTCTATGAAAAATATAAGAAAGGACTTACCCTCCAGGGTCTTCTGCTGTAGAGCAGTCACAGGAGCTCCAGGTCTGTTAGCCTCATATGACCGCTGACAGGGACTTGAAGATACAAGAAAAACAGAGTAACCAACCCTGGTTTTCTACCTAGGGGTTAGCATACATTGTTGGAGTTAAAGTAAGGGCTACCTCACCGACCTCCAACAGCTAAAAGCCACCATTACTCTTACTGAAGAGGATTACATGGACACAGCATTGCCCAAATCCTTGCTTGCAGGGAAAAGTACCCATTAAAGGATTAAAACTTGATTTTCTTCAGACACCATCTTCACACACCACCTACGATGTACACAGGCAAAGAATGACTGGGGATTGTGGGAAGTGGGAAGATACTTAAAGCTTTGCTGGGGTGTTCTTTTCCTCCACCTAGTGGCCAGGAGTTGAATTCCCACTAGTAATTAGAATGGATTTGTGGACTGTCCATGCCATTGAAAAGACAGCGATGACACTAATGTTTCCAGATAATCGTCAAATTATTCAGATAAGTTTAGGAGTTCCTAATTTTGCTTCCTTACATTTCCGCCGCCTAGACACACCCCCGCCCTTTTTTTTTTAACCCTGGCACTATGTCCATACTCTGCTTAACTGAGGACTGTGCATTGTCAGGGTACCTGTGAAATAACATTGAATAAACTACAAATGTATAACAGAATCTAATATTTCATTTTGGCTAATATCTAATTTGATATGAATTGGTCTCACTATAGCCCCTGCCCCCTCACTGCTTAAGACAAGCTGAGAACAAAGGATTTAGACCTTTGTATAGATAAGACCAATGGGCCACTTCAATGTAAATATTAGCATTATGGAACCCTCAGATGTATATGTCCATATATGGGTTTCCTGGCCAACATGGATAATTGATTTACAGACCCCCTCACTACTCAATACATCTAAGAGAGAGAAAAAGGGAAACATTTGGTTCAATTAGTGAAGCTGACGAACCCCTGCAATGAGGTAGTCAGTCTACAATATTCAACTTTTTTTGAAGCTAGCTGAATCTCAAGGAATTGTAGCTCTCACCATCTACATGTTAAATTATCATCTGCGGAGCTACAAACGCAGCTCCCAGACAAGCTGGCATTTTAAGTCTCTGTATGACATGGGAAACTAAATCTCAGATAAAGGAAATGTGCCTTATCTTCATAATAATTTAAAATACACAGATCATATTAAAAACATCTATATATGTGTAGAAGGATTTACCCACACAAACCTTTGAAACGCGTCAGGGACACCAACTATTTATTTCTTATGCTCTTAATTTTAAATGTGTTTTATTTAAATCGTTTTTTATACCAGTGTCACTCCTTGTAGCCAGTTTGCTGGCATATACTTTTTGAGATAAGTGTACTATACCATATTACCTCATTTGGGAAATAGCAATAGCTATATAATACTTCACTACGAAGTCTTATACCAAGATTGGGGCACTTGTATCTCATACCTGTATGTGGAAGGACCCACTAGAGTCCTATATGCCTTATACATACCTCATATAATCTGAGGATGCCAAATGTGAGTGCTATGTGAATTATATTTTATGCCTAAATTGTAAATAAACTGTATTACACTATATATCCTTTCTTGTCTCCCTGGGTATCTTTACGCTGGAGAAAGTGTATACCAAGACAGAAAAGGTACTCCAAGAGGCTAACTACCAACATAAAGGAAGTACAAGGGATTTATCTACAACAAGAAACATATCCCTGCATACTCCAGGAGGCTCACGAAAACCCAAGAGGCACCACATCTGAATACAAGGAGAAGATTCTACCATCTGTATATACCCCCAGTGCGGCATACTTACCTCATCAGATTGAGGTAATATCTGGTAAGGGTATTACATACCATCTATTTACTGATACCAACTGCTTATGAAGATTTACTACGGACTATATATTGTCTAAAGACTCATATGAACACTGTTTCATAATCTATTCATCATTCTTCAAGCATAATTGATTCTAATAATTTATATTTTTTAAATATTCTTTTAATTGCTATTATTTTTCTAATAATCAGCTCTAGTTCTCACTCATATTCCCATACACCACCCATATTTTAAATGGATATATAGGCGCTGTATCTATTCTTGTATACACATTTTTCACTTACTGACTGGGACCTCACATCTCAACCAGTATTTGTCTTATATAGCTGCCACTATACCATACACAATACTGACTAGCGCCAACTATAGAGTATCACTTGTGTCTACCCAGTATACTGAGTGAACACATTTTACTTTCTTCTCTATATATATATATATATATATATATATATACAACCAGAAGCAGGGAACCAGCACACTCTTTTTATATCCAACTGCCGGGGTGCGCTTGCAAGCAATCAAATATCAGCAAAATAAAGCAGGCACTCTCAGTGGTCTGAGGACGGGGGAGACCCCGAAAACGTTTACCATTAAACGATAAAGTTAAACGGAGAGTGCCTGCTTTATTTTGCTGATATATATATATATATATATATATATATATATATATATATATATATATATATATAGAGAGAGAGAGAGAGAGAGAGAGAGAGAGAGAGAGAGAGAGACCTGAAAATTATACTATATTAAATAAATATCTGCTGTATTGAATAAATATCTGCTGTATTGAATGATTAGCTACATTAATAAATTTAAAATGTGTTCCAAAAATCTCAGAATAAAAACCCGGTTTCTTTTATTACAGGTATTGGATTAAACAGAGAATTCCCAATGTGAAGAGATATACTTACAATAAGTTCCTAAATGTATAGGAATTACTTCTAAAATATGATAAGTGGTATACTCATATTTGGTATCTATGAATGCATTCTAGATTATATTAGATGGGACAGATATGACCAGCCAGGTTTATTAATATCAAGAAATAGTGTATTTGATAAACATTTTTTTTAGATATTTAAACTGCAGCAATATTTGATGGTAAAACTGCATTTTAGGTTATCTGCTGCCACCAATAGTTAATAAATGGTATGCCAGCCAAACTAATTGACTATTAGAACATATGCAAAACCAAATAAGCCAATCAGGGAGGCGTCTCCCAAATAAACAATCAGGGACAAGCTCCGTTAAGGGCCTATCAAAAAGAGAGCACTGTGGAGTGTATACAAAAAAATTCACCAACGATTAGAATATAAAGGGGTGGGGTTATCACGTGATATAACCTCATGCATAGGAGAAAAAGGGGTCTTTTTGTTTCTAAAATTTTGACTGATAACTTTTGGGACACAGTCACTATAAGAAGAATTGGGCTACCTTTTCATCCATATAGCAAAAATACCTCTCTTAATTTATGAGGTGAACTTTATCTGGTAACGTATAAAAGGTTATTTCATACTTTTATATTTAAATCAAAGATATTCTAAAGCTTTAGTTAGATTGTAGTAAGTATACTGGTATTAAATATAAATGTTTAGAAAGTATTTTGTATTTCAATATCATAAATTAATTACAGTTATTGCTATATATATATTTTAGAATTTGCCTTATTGTAACTAAATAAGAATTAGAAATATTGGTATCTTACAGCGCTGCGTTTGGTGACCTCTAGCTCCTGTCTGAAGTGGGTCCCCCAAGCACCCACTAGGTATAGAATATGAAAGAATAAATAGATAGGAGCGCCAAAAATAGGCAGGGTCTTATGTGATTAGTAATTGTAGGTCTGATGCTAGACCTTAGGTTGGGATAGCATATATTGGATGTTTAAAAAAGTCCCTATATAAAATTGTGTATCACAAGGATAGGTTTAGAAATTGGGTATGATGTGTTTAACAAAAAATATTTATTACAATTTGCACAAAATATCATATAATTAAAAGCAATTAGGTACAATTCACAGAATATTATATAGTTAAAAGACAATTAAATACATGGATCCATGTGGACAAAACCCTATTTCATATAAGTGTGTCCTAAAATGATCTAAAAACAAATATGGCTGCCTGAATGTTGAAATGTGTGTGAGTCTCACATATACAGTATGATGGTGAGGTCGTACTGGTGGGTGACCTCTCTAATGTAATTGACACAAAGTTGTGTGATAAAAGTACAAGAATACCAATATAACATAAAATTTGGATTGGTATAGTGGACAAAGAAGTGAACGTTGTGATCAAAAGATATTTAAAAACAGTCTCCAAAGATGAGATCTACAAAAACAGTTAAAGTGAACATGTGAATAAATACAAATAAGAATGTGATCTACAAAAACATATATGTGTATATAAAAACAAATCGCAAAAACCTTTTTTATAAAAATGTTGAAAAAATTGAAAAAATGCTGAAAAAACTTTTGTGAACAACAGGTGTGTACACAGATTGGTTAGTGTAATTATAAAGTCATTTTGGAGGTGTGGAAGTTCCTGGAATTTAGTCCATTTGGTATAATGGTATAACGTGGGATCCAAATAATAAAACCAAATTGGAGGGGAGGGAACTATGAAAAAAGGCTTTTAATTGTGGAGTCGAGATGGATCTTTGACCTTGATTGTCTCTATCCAAAGGGTCTAAACAACAAGGAAGACTTATCCCACCTCCTAAGCCTGAAGTAAACACATAACTATATTAATGTGAAACCGACTACACGACAACAGAAAGGAACAAGGGAAAGAAGAAATCAGACGAAGAACTCCCCACTACAAAGCATATATGGGAGTAAACAAAAGACAAAAACCTCACAAAATTCTGCACTTTTAAGCAGATATAGGAGGATACAAAAGATATAGATACAAATACGAAGAACACGGACCCCAATATGGGTCACAAAAAGGATGAATACACACCCTTTCAGACAACTCTAGAACATATTTGACATTAATCATAATTAACAGTTCTCCCCAGATTGTAGAGACCATACCTAACATGTAGATAGTATGTTTTGTCAAATTAATCACATTCAACTTTTGAGTTCTGATTACCTTTTGTAATGTCCCATATCCCACCTGTTACATCACCATAAAGGAATTTATTCCATATGTTACATCATAATACTCGCTGGCTGACAGGTTTCCTCTTGCTCCAATGCACTTACCTTTGGGTCACATAAACACACTCTATTATAAAATGTCCCGCATTCCACTAGGACACCACCAATGAGCGACCATTAACATCCCATTGACAGCAATTCTCTATTATACATCTTATCTTTATTTTTCTCTTATTCTCATCCTGTTATCCCTTTGGGTTATCTAAAGTATAAGAGACATAGAATAATCCACCACACAGTCACCAATTGATCTAGCGTGATTTTATTACATTTCCAAGATTGGTAGATAAGTCTCTCCTTCGTTCCAACATCTTACACAATAGATCATGTAATACCTATAGAATATAATTAATACACATAAGGGAATCCATCTTATAGTAAGAATTCCACTTAACCCAATTTTTCCTGCCTTTTATATATAGAACGGGTTAATATAGAGGGGTTTCAAAATAAATAATTCAACCTTTTTTGGGGATACACCAGTCCAAGACATTGCAATCAGAGAAACGGACTACATAAAGATTGCCAATTCTTAAAAATTTTTCTGAAACTAAAAGAACATGCATTTTTGTGTTATTCTCTATGTAAGATCCATAGGCACAGATTGTAATGTAACGATCTAGAATGATACATGCCAATCAACTGTGTACCAAGCATAATTAGGTTGGTATGTTTTGTATCTGATACACACAAGAACTATGGAATCATGTGTTATAGTCTTGACCAATATATCTCCTAATACACTAACATGGGATAGATACCCGGGAGAAACCAGAACACTATTTTCCATTTCCGGCTTTAGAAAACTGAACCGGAAGTGAATTGGCCCACAAATCTTCAGTTTTTCCGGAATTAAAATAGCCACATTTGACACCTATAAAGCATACATGGGATGGGTAGCGGAAGTGCACTGACGGGAATCAAGTGGGCAGAATGAATCACATAAGCAGATATAATGCAAACATAACGCAAACATCTAGAAGAAACCGGAAGCCCTCTCCTCTCACACTTCCGGTTGTAGGGAACCACACCGGAAATCACATTACTTTAAGCACTTCCGGTCTTTAGAAATTATGGCACCCTACAATACAATAGAAGTAGAAACAGGAGATAAAGAAACACCAATGGGAGACAATGTGGCATAATCAATTACCACTTCCCCCAAATAAAAAACGATATCGAAAAAGATGTCAAAAACCAAAAGATGAAATAAACATCCGGTGAAACATGCAACCACTTCCGGTTCACTACTTCCGGTTTGACGTTTTTTGGCGCAAAATTTTGGCGCCACCAATATAGAGATGATTGGTCAAGTAAGGGTATATAAGTTCTAGCTCACCAACACCATGTATTAGTCTTGAAAAAGGCCTCCTTGGCAGGCCGAAACACGTTGACAGATACATGGTGAGTTTTATTCCTACTAATTTTAAAATACCTAAACAGTATTACACTATGTCAGTATTTTCTATTTATAGGTCTTGAGGAATTTCCAGAGTATCCTTATTTTTATTTTTTCTATAATTTTAATTTTTACTATTTCTATTTCATAATTTTTTCTACACATTGATCACACTTTTACACAATTTTTATATTTTTATATTTTTACACTTTGATCGTCAAACATTTTTTAGGACTTCCAACATTTTTTAGGATTACAAACAAAGGATCTTCAAAGGATCATTATACCAAATGGACTAAATTCCAGGAACTTCCACACCTCCAAAATGACTTTATAATTACACTAACCAATCTGTGTACACACCTGTTGTTCACAAAAGTTTTTTCAGCATTTTTTCAATTTTTTCAACATTTTTATAAAAAAGGTTTTTGCGATTTGTTTTTATATACACATATATGTTTTTGTAGATCACATTCTTATTTGTATTTATTCACATGTTCACTTTAACTGTTTTTGTAGATCTCATCTTTGGAGACTGTTTTTAAATATCTTTTGATCACAACGTTCACTTCTTTGTCCACTATACCAATCCAAATTTTATGTTATATTGGTATTCTTGTACTTTTATCACACAACTTTGTGTCAATTACATTAGAGAGGTCACCCACCAGTACGACCTCACCATCATAATGTATATGTGAGACTCACACACATTTCAACATTCAGGCAGCCATATTTGTTTTTAGATCATTTTAGGACACACTTATATGAAATAGGGTTTTGTCCACATGGATCCATGTATTTAATTGTCTTTTAACTATATAATATTCTGTGAATTGTACCTAATTGCTTTTAATTATATGATATTTTGTGCAAATTGTAATAAATATTTTTTGTTAAACACATCATACCCAATTTCTAAACCTATCCTTGTGATACACAATTTTATATAGGGACTTTTTTAAACATCCAATATATGCTATCCCAACCTAAGGTCTAGCATCAGACCTACAATTACTAATCACATAAGACCCTGCCTATTTTTGGCGCTCCTATCTATTTATTCTTTCATATTCTATACCTAGTGGGTGCTTGGGGGACCCACTTCAGACAGGAGCTAGAGGTCACCAAACGCAGCGCTGTAAGATACCAATATTTCTAATTCTTACTCCATTCCCCAAAATTTTATAGCAGCCGCAATCTGATATTTACATCTTCCCTTGAGGCAATACAATAAGATGAATTTCACAAAATCATTAAGGAGGGAAATTACCCTAGAAATAAATGATACATCAGACCCTATGAATCAGGGTACATCAGGAGCAGTAGATTACACAAATATATTCAAGAATTTAGAGAGGCTACTAATCCAAGAAGTCAAATACAAGGCTGAAGTCACATTTCTCAAAAAATGTCTAGAGCTCAATATCATCCCGAAAGGGCTAATAATAAAGAAAGAGTGTGCATTTCAATCCGACAATTCAGATTTCACTAAACAATGGTCTGACATACTCCTAAAAGCATCAAGATCCCTCATGGAAGCTATCATTGAGCATAGAGAGACCATCTTAAAACAGGTAGACATAGAAATCAAGGTGAATGAAGACAAACTAATTGGACCAGAAGGCCACATCACAGAGACGAAAGAAATTGTCGAAAGAAAGGAGAACTTAGATAAGAAGATCTCCAAAGTCAGAGATGATATCATAAATAAAAAAAGCAGGAAGCTGAATAGAGAACTCAACATCATTAGGAATAGAGGCAATGACGAGAACAATACCACTGAAGAAACTACACCTCTGGAGAACCCAGACAGTAGAACAGCCACTGAGGAAGAAGGTTGGACTACGGTAAATTATAAAAAGAATAGACCAACTCAGAGATTTCAGGATAGAGGGGATCGATTCAATGAATACGAACCCCACACCCCGAGGGAAAGAAACAATGGATATGAACATAGACAACAAATCCATTACCAGGGGTGGAATACAGAAAGATCTAACCCCGGACATCACAACAGGGGTCAGTGGGTACAACATCGTCGCCCAAGAGGAACCAACTACAATAGAGACAATAGAAGTGAAGACTTCTATTACGACAGGGGGATGAACAATTACAACCCACATAGACAATACCAATACAAAGAGAACTATAATTCTCCAAGATGGAACACAAATGACAGATTCACATATGGAAACAACCAATACCCACGATGGAGAAATAACGACAGAACCAACTATGGAAGAAACTATGCTCAACATAACGATAGGAGGGAACGTCAATTTGGGTATGAGGAAGAAACCTACACTCCGAATAGATTCAACAAACAACTGAATCAACAAAACCAGGAATATTACCCCTACAACTCCTATGATAATAGGAGGGAATATCAGGAGTATAAGAACACACCGAGTATGAATAGAATGAGATCTACTGGCGAGATACAAAGCCGAGTAAACATACAATTAGACCCGAGACCGATGAACACAAGACCGGCCAACAAGACTTCTAATGGAAACACAAACGATGGTCAAAAAGCCTCCAATTCTGGACAACGTTTTTTAGAGGAACATCAATTAACAACCAAAGAGTTAGAAAGAACTTCTACGAAAAGGAAAAATTCCAACACAGAAGAATTCCAGCACCCAATGGAAAAAAGAAAAACCATAGGGGAAAAAGAGGCGGAAGGAGAATAAATGGTAAACAAACACAAAATAAGAAAAAAACACCAGAGGAGGGAGCTACCTACAAAGGGATCTACAATCTTAGTAGCATCACCCTAACGGACAAAGAAAATTCGATCCTTAATTATGGCCTTTCTTTCGCCCCCTCCAAGGGACTTAACAAATTTGACACGTTTGTCAACGTCAAGCAATTTGTAAGGAAACTAACCCTGAAACGCCATTTTATGAAATCACCTGTAGAATCCGATATAAGAATTCGGAATACCAGACAGAGCATACAACAAAGTACGGATCCTTATCAACATTCTGACTTGAGACCCATTTCATCATTCTATCCTATAACAAGTAAAGGCAATGCTATAGAAACCTTTGAGACGATGGTGAGCAACGACCTGAGAAGCATCAATCAGAAACAGTTAACAAGATACAAACACAACTTATCGAAGACCCAGATGCAAACCATCAGAGAATTGGAAAACAACAGAGATATAGTAATAAAACCTGCAGATAAGGGAGGTGGAATTGTAGTTTTGAACAAAGAAGACTACAACATGGAATGTAGAAGAATTCTATCCGATAAAGAAACATACGAAGTTCTGAGAAATAACCCGGTAGGAGTGTATAAGAGAGAATTGGACAGAATTTTAGGAGAGGCTCATGACAACGAGATTCTTAACCATAAAGAATACAGATACATGAGTATAGAACACCCAATCACTCCGGTCTTCTATTACCTCCCTAAAATACACAAGACACTCCATAACCCTCCGGGGAGACCCATTATTTCCGGCATAGGGTCATTATCCAGCAATCTGTCAGAATACCTGGACAGAAACCTGCAAAAATACGTAACACGACTACCGTCCTATGTGAGAGACTCAACCCAGATCTTAAACATCCTGGATAACACAGAATGGAAGGAAGGCTACCTACTAGTCACATGTGATGTGACCTCCCTATATACCAGCATACCGCATGAGGGAGGTCTAGAAGCGGTTGAGTACTTCTTAAAGAAAGACCATACAGTGCCGGATCTTCAGAAAGAATTCATTCTTGAAGGGATCAGTTACATCCTGACGCATAATTACTTTCACCACGATGGGAGATTCTACAGACAACTGTGCGGAACAGCTATGGGTACCAGGTTCGCGCCGAGCTATGCCAATCTTTATATGGGCAGATGGGAACACATCTTCTGGGATTCCTGCCCAGCCGGCGCGGACCTGGTATCCTACCATAGGTATATAGATGACATCCTCATAATATGGAGAGGTTCCAAAGAGGATTTGGAACACACTTTAAGCGTCATGAATAAGAACATCAACAATCTCAGATTCACCTACGAGATTAGCAGTACCGAGATCACATTTCTGGATTTAAAAATAATGATCACCGATGAGAAACTCAAGACCTCCACACATTTTAAACCAGTGGACTGCAACAACTACATCCACAACGAGAGTTGTCATCACTCTAGATGGAAAGAGAATATACCGAAGGGACAGTTACTTAGATTAAAAAAGAACTGCTCGGATCATGATCTATGGGAAACCCAGGCGGAAGTACTAAAGACACGATTCCTGGAAAGAGGATACGACGAAGAGAGACTGTATAAAGATATAGAGGAGGTCAGAAGCAGAGACCGCAAAGAACTTCTCAAATATAAGGACAAGAGGGCCAAAATAGACGATAACACCAACCATATAGATGTTGCCTTCATCACTCAATATAGTGAAAATAGACGGATAATAGAAAAAATCGTACAAAAACATTGGCACCTGTTGAAGAATGACGACATCATAGGAGAAACTCTCATTGAGAAACCGAGATTCATCTATAGAAAATTGGACAACCTAAAGAACATACTATCCCCCAGCATCCCACGTCTGAGAGAAACAAAGATAAAAGACACATCAGGAAAACACATCAAAGGATTCTATCCGTGCCCTAGCTGCAAAGCGTGCAAGAGGGGGTTAAAAATCAAGAACTTCACCTCACACAATTCCAACATCGAGTACGAGATAAAGAGTCTGATAAGATGCAGCAATAAGGGGACGATCTACGTAGTCCAATGTAGCTGTGGACTCCAATACGTCGGACAGACCTCAAGGTGCCTAAAAGACAGAATACGAGAACATCTGCTACAGATTGAGCATGGCAACACCGACACGGCCCTATACAGACATTTCTCCACCAAACATAGAGGAAACATCAAAGACCTCAGCTTCTATGGGATCCAAATAATAAAACCAAATTGGAGGGGAGGGAACTATGAAAAAAGGCTTTTAATTGCGGAGTCGAGATGGATCTTTGACCTTGATTGTCTCTATCCAAAGGGTCTAAACAACAAGGAAGACTTATCCCACCTCCTAAGCCTGAAGTAAACACATAACTATATTAATGTGAAACCGACTACACGACAACAGAAAGGAACAAGGGAAAGAAGAAATCAGACGAAGAACTCCCCACTACAAAGCATATATGGGAGTAAACAAAAGACAAAAACCTCACAAAATTCTGCACTTTTAAGCAGATATAGGAGGATACAAAAGATATAGATACAAATACGAAGAACACAGACCCCAATATGGGTCACAAAAAGGATGAATACACACCCTTTCAGACAACTCTAGAACATATTTGACATTAATCATAATTAACAGTTCTCCCCAGATTGTAGAGACCATACCTAACATGTAGATAGTATGTTTTGTCAAATTAACCACATTCAACTTTTGAGTTCTGATTACCTTTTGTAATGTCCCATATCCCACCTGTTACATCACCATAAAGGAATTTATTCCATATGTTACATCATAATACTCGCTGGCTGACAGGTTTCCTCTTGCTCCAATGCACTTACCTTTGGGTCACATAAACACACTCTTTTATAAAATGTCCCGCATTCCACTAGGACACCACCAATGAGCGACCAATAACATCCCATTGACGGCAATTCTCTATTATACATCTTATCTTTATTTTTCTCTTATTCTCATCCTGTTATCCCTTTGGGTTATCTAAAGTATAAGAGACATAGAATAATCCACCACACAGTCACCAATTGATCTAGCGTGATTTTATTACATTTCCAAGATTGGTAGATAAGTCTCTCCTTCGTTCCAACATCTTACACAATAGATCATGTAATACCTATAGAATATAATTAATACACATAAGGGAATCCATCTTATAGTAAGAATTCCACTTAACCCAATTTTTCCTGCCTTTTATATATAGAGCGGGTTAATATAGAGGGGTTTCAAAATAAATAATTCAACCTTTTTTGGGGATACACCAGTCCAAGACATTGCAATCAGAGAAACGGACTACATAAAGATTCCAATTCTTAAAAAAATTTCTGAAACTAAAAGAACATGCATTTTTGTGTTATTCTCTATGTAAGATCCATAGGCACAGATTGTAATGTAACAATCTAGAATGATACATGCCAATCAACTGTGTACCAAGCATAATTAGGTTGGTATGTTTTGTATCTGATACACACAAGAACTATGGAATCATGTGTTATAGTCTTGACCAATATATCTCCTAATACACTAACATGGGATAGATACCCGGGAGAAACCAGAACACTATTTTCCATTTCCGGCTTTAGAAAACTGAACCGGAAGTGAATTGGCCCACAAATCTTCAGTTTTTCCGGAATTAAAATAGCCACATTTGACACCTATAAAGCATACATGGGATGGGTAGCGGAAGTGCACTGACGGGAATCAAGTGGGCAGAATGAATCACATAAGCAGATATAATGCAAACATAACGCAAACATCTAGAAGAAACCGGAAGCCCTCTCCTCTCACACTTCCGGTTGTAGGGAACCACACCGGAAATCACATTACTTTAAGCACTTCCGGTCTTTAGAAATTATGGCACCCTACAATACAATAGAAGTAGAAACAGGAGATAAAGAAACACCAATGGGAGACAATGTGGCATAATCAATTACCACTTCCCCCAAATAAAAAACGATATCGAAAAAGATGTCAAAAACCAAAAGATGAAATAAACATCCGGTGAAACATGCAACCACTTCCGGTTCACTACTTCCGGTTTGACGGTTTTTGGCGCAAAATTTTGGCGCCACCAATATAGAGATGATTGGTCAAGTAAGGGTATATAAGTTCTAGCTCACCAACACCATGTATTAGTCTTGAAAAAGGCCTCCTTGGCAGGCCGAAACGCGTTGACAGATACATGGTGAGTTTTATTCCTACTAATTTTAAAATACCTAAACAGTATTACACTATGTCAGTATTTTCTATTTATAGGTCTTGAGGAATTTCCAGAGTATCCTTATTTTTATTTTTTCTATCATTTTAATTTTTACTATTTCTATTTCATCATTTTTTCTACACATTGATCACACTTTTACACAATTTTTATATTTTTATATTTTCACACTTTGATCGTCAAACATTTTTTAGGACTTCCAACATTTTTTAGGATTACAAACAAAGGATCTTCAAAGGATCATTATACCAAATGGACTAAATTCCAGGAACTTCCACACCTCCAAAATGACTTTATAATTACACTAACCAATCTGTGTACACACCTGTTGTTCACAAAAGTTTTTTCAGCATTTTTTCAATTTTTTCAACATTTTTATAAAAAAGGTTTTTGCGATTTGTTTTTATATACACATATATGTTTTTGTAGATCACATTCTTATTTGTATTTATTCACATGTTCACTTTAACTGTTTTTGTAGATCTCATCTTTGGAGACTGTTTTTAAATATCTTTTGATCACAACGTTCACTTCTTTGTCCACTATACCAATCCAAATTTTATGTTATATTGGTATTCTTGTACTTTTATCACACAACTTTGTGTTAATTACATTAGAGAGGTCACCCACCAGTACGACCTCACCATCATACTGTATATGTGAGACTCACACACATTTCAACATTCAGGCAGCCATATTTGTTTTTAGATCATTTTAGGACACACTTATATGAAATAGGGTTTTGTCCACATGGATCCATGTATTTAATTGTCTTTTAACTATATAATATTCTGTGAATTGTACCTAATTGCTTTTAATTATATGATATTTTGTGCAAATTGTAATAAATATTTTTTGTTAAACACATCATACCCAATTTCTAAACCTATCCTTGTGATACACAATTTTATATAGGGACTTTTTTAAACATCCAATATATGCTATCCCAACCTAAGGTCTAGCATCAGACCTACAATTACTAATAACATAAGACCCTGCCTATTTTTGGCGCTCCTATCTATTTATTCTTTTGTAACTAAATAAGAGATTATTTCAGCTCAGATAAATTGGCATGTAAATTGGCTGTTTGCATTAATAATATATACAATTTCTGATGTTTCTAATTGAAGTTATATAAAATCATTTGTGGGCTAATAACTTAATTATACTTGTCTGAAAGTTATCTTAAATCTATTGAGACCCAGTAAGATTTGTGTGAAGTATCTTGGTATATTGTTTATCTAAACGTTAGCGGTCCATATTCTGGTATTTTATTGTGGTATTTTAATGCGATTCATTGTGAGTAAGGTTAATTTTAAAGGTATATTTTTAATGATTTGTTGTATAGAATATTGTAACAGAATAAATGTGCATAGTTGATAGTCTCTACTTAATATATTTCAATGTGTTTATAAATTTAACTAATCTCAAGAATTTAGGATATACATTTTAATTGGAGGTTGTCTTAAAGAAAATAACAAATATATTGTATTATAACCCTGGTATATACTGACAGCATACAGCATAACTACAAATTAGCACTCATGCATCCACTGCATGGTGCTCTGATTTAAAACAAAAAAGAACACCAATGTGATCTGTTATAGTTTGCTGCGGCTGTACAACCCAAGCATATATTTTTTCAATTCACTTTTCCCCCAAATACAACACATAAAACTTGTTAGAACCTAACAGAATTAGATAAATATAATGTATGAGCATATGCAGTCCACAAATAAATACATTTATGTTAAATATCTATTTACTAGTGTAAAACACATCAGCTATTTTAGCAGATGCACAGTAACTCCACTAACCATGTTGCACCACCGCACAAAACATCAAGTACAACTCTTAACATTTTGTAACCAGTCAAATGTTTCTTCATCTCTCACATACCCAATCATATTAAAGCCATTCATAAACAGGGGTCAGGAAGATGTCCGTACACTGTTGCCCATGACCGGCCTTTGCAGTGTCCGCCGCACATTTTGCGGTGGGGCAGGAGTCCACTGCAGTAGGGATGCAGGGGAGTAACTCGGTAGGACTCAGAGTAGAAGTTAGGACAGACTCCTCCTTGACTCAAGCCAGCAGTGCCATGTTTGGCAGGGTTGGGGCCACGTCATCTTGAGGACGCTGCTTACAGAGTCAGTCAGTGCGAGAGGGAATGAGCAGAGTACTTCAAACCTCTCTCGCACAAACAGAAAGGGATAGTGGTGTGGCATGGGCGCAATAGTCTACCACTGCAGTGCTGGTCGATCGATTAAAAAAAAAACACAAGGGAGGAGTCTGAGAGAGTGAGACTAAAAGATTTGTAAACCTTTTAAAAAACAATATCTGGTGAGTTTAGGATTGGAAACATAGTTTATTAGATATTAGCATTAGCAGTATATATAGCAAATGCAACCAATTAAAAAGAATGATGTACACTGACAAAGATGGGTAATACTAATCAGATCAGATATGATTTATAAAGACATATATTTATATATATATATATATATATATATATATATATATATATATATATACAGGTAGCCCTCAGTTTATGTCGGGGTTAGGTTCCAGAAGGAATGGTTGTAAATCGAAACCGTTGTAAATTGAAACCCAGTTTATAATGTAAGTCAATGGGAAGTGAGGGAGTTAGGTTCCAGGCCCCTCTCAAAATTGACATAAGTAACACCTAATACATTATTTTTAAAGCTTTGAAATGAAGACTTTAAATGCTAAACAACATTATAAACAGTATCAAATAATCACACAACGCAGAATATATAATTAAACTAAGTTAAATGAACAACATTTGCTAAAACAGTATTATAACCTAATACAGGGAGTGTAGAATTATTAAGCAAATGAGTATTTTGACCACATCATCCTCTTTATGCATGTTGTCTTACTCCAAGCTGTATAGGCTCGAAAGCCTACTACCAATTAAGCATATTAGGTGATGTGCATCTCTGTAATGAGAAGGGGTGTGGTCTAATGACATCAACACCCTATATCAGGTGTGCATAATTATTAGGCAACGTCCTTTCCTTTGGCAAAATGGGTCAAAAGAAGGACTTGACAGGCTCAGAAAAGTCAAAAATAGTAAGATATCTTGCAGAGGGATGCAGCACTCTTAAAATTGCAAAGCTTCTGAAGCGTGATCATCGAACAATCAAGCGTTTCATTCAAAATAGTCAACAGGGTCGCAAGAAGCGTGTGGAAAAACCAAGGCGCAAAATAACTGCCCATGAACTGAGAAAAGTCAAGCGTGCAGTTGCCAAGATGCCACTTGCCACCAGTTTGGCCATATTTCAGAGCTGCAACATCACTGGAGTGCCCAAAAGCACAAGGTGTGCAATACTCAGAGACATGGCCAAGGTAAGAAAGGCTGAAAGACGACCACCACTGAACAAGACACACAAGCTGAAACGTCAAGACTGGGCCAAGAAATATCTCAAGACTGATTTTTCTAAGGTTTTATGGACTGATGAAATGAGAGTGAGTCTTGATGGGCCAGATGGATGGGCCCGTGGCTGGATTGGTAAAGGGCAGAGAGCTCCAGTCCGACTCAGACGCCAGCAAGGTGGAGGTGGAGTACTGGTTTGGGCTGGTATCATCAAAGATGAGCTTGTGGGGCCTTTTCGGGTTGAGGATGGAGTCAAGCTCAACTCCCAGTCCTACTGCCAGTTTCTGGAAGACACCTTCTTCAAGCAGTGGTACAGGAAGAAGTCTGCATCCTTCAAGAAAAACATGATTTTCATGCAGGACAATGCTCCATCACACGCGTCCAAGTACTCCACAGCGTGGCTGGCAAGAAAGGGTATAAAAGAAGAAAATCTAATGACATGGCCTCCTTGTGCACCTGATCTGAACCCCATTGAGAACCTGTGGTCCATCATCAAATGTGAGATTTACAAGGAGGGAAAACAGTACACCTCTCTGAACAGTGTCTGGGAGGCTGTGGTTGCCGCTGCACGCAATGTTGATGGTGAACAGATCAAAACACTGACAGAATCCCTGGATGGCAGGCTTTTGAGTGTCCTTGCAAAGAAAGGTGGCTATATTGGTCACTGATTTGTTTTTGTTTTGTTTTTGAATGTCAGAAATGTATATTTGTGAATGTTGAGATGTTATATTGGTTTCACTGGTAAAAATAAATAATTGAAATGGGTATATATTTGTTTTTTGTTAAGTTGCCTAATAATTATGCACAGTAATAGTCACCTGCACACACAGATATCGCCCTAAAATAGCTATAACTAAAAACAAACTAAAAACTACTTCCAAAACTATTCAGCTTTGATATTAACCTCTTAAGGACATGTGACGGAATATTTCCGTCATAAAACAATAGAGCAAACTGAAAGCTGTGTCCTTAAAGGGTTAATGAGTTTTTTGGGTTCATTGAGAACATGGTTGTTGTTCAATAATAAAATTAATCCTCAAAAATACAACTTGCCTAATAATTCTGCACTCCCTGTAAAATAACCATACAACACACAAAATATAATCAAACTAAGTTTAATGAACAAAAACATTTGCTAACAGCACCTAATAAAATAATTACACAACAGACTGCATCATCATCAAACTAAGTTTAATGAACAAAAACGTTTTTTTACTTGCATTTTTCTGCAAACCATTCTCTGTATTGTTAGCATGTTAGATAATATTGGGTTTGCACCTATTCTATGCATTTCAATCTGCAGTGATTAATAGGTAGTTAGGCACCCTCATCTCAAGCTGCTGGACAGGAAGATAATAGGGAAGTGCCTGCTAGATCTTGTTTGCTCGATAGTTCTGGTCTGCTCTGTGTACACAGAGTCATTTCAGGCTGTAAAGCTTGCTTAACTTTGCTGCAACACAAGCGGACAGCTCCACCTACTGGCTATTTTAATTAGTGCACTGCTTTTCAATGCATTTCAATAGCAGTCACCTGACTGAAAAAAAGAGGTTGCTATTCTGAAATGGCGCAAATTGAACCGGCGTAAACCGAGGGCCACCTGTATATATATATATATATATATATATATATATATATACACACACATAGTGACATAGCAGTGCTAAATACAAGTGGTAAGCATCACACTGGAGAGAGTATTGTACCTTGGGCTTCAGATAGTGACATAGCAGAGCTAAATACAAGTGGTGAGCATCAGATTGAAGAGAGTATTGTACATTGTGCTGCAGATAGTGACATAGCAGTGCTAAATACAAGTGGTAAGCATCATACTGGAGAGAGTATTGTAATATGTGCAGTAGATAGTGACATAACAGTGCTAAATACATGTGGTGAGCATCAGATTGAAGAGAGTATTTCACCTTGTGCAGTAGATAGTGACATAGCAGTGCTAAATACATGTGGTGAGGCTGGATACACAGATATTTCTATACATCTACACCTGGATATTCCTGTACATGTATACATCCACATGATTGCTCTATAATTATTACTAATACTGTTGGTAACAAATCACCTGCATACATAACAGTAACATTTCAGTATTTCTGGCTAATAACCACAATCAATTACCAGATACTTTTCATATGCTACCACCAGTTGTACACCCTTCTCTTCTGCCCTTATACCACATAGCAAACTTTGCAAGCAGAGCTGTGCAAGGTGGAAACTTTCCATGTGCTGCACACAATAAACAATCCTCAAGAAACAATTACAATCAGCAGCAAAACCACAAAGAGAAGACGAGTGGAATAGCAAGTACAGACCTTTGTGTGATGAGGATATATAACCGTTATTGTGATGGTGTTATGGATATCTATTAGAATCACAGAGATGGCATGTTGTTAGCCCCCAGCCTGCTCACACACAGACAGCACAGTGCTCGGCCCCACACTCACCCGCCCAGTGCCGGTCACTCCTCCTCCCTCACTCCTGAACTTAAAGTTTCTTGTGCCCAAAATATTTAAATTAAAATGGCGCCAAAAAAAATACTAATTAAAAAAAAAAAAGGTCTGAAAAATATATATATATTTTTTTTACTGGTGCGGCGGGGCCACCTGCCCGCAGGGCCCGAGGTGGCCGCCTCACTCGCTTTGCCCAAAGGCCGGCCCTGCTGCACTTTACTACAGCAGAATAATAAAATATCTAATTTTATTAACTGTCACCTATAATTCTGCAACAGTTTACAGATTAGATTTTAAGTGCCATAAAACATGTTGAGGGCTAATTAAGTAAAAATTGTTTGCATAAAAAAATGTTTAAAAATTGCTGGCAAGTATTTTAAAATAATTTTCACAAGTAAGCAAAATTTGTTACATAGCCATGCTGTCTGGAGTAGTCTGATCCCCCCTCTTATCAGTGTTTAGCATAAAAAACACAGGCATTGTATTTCTCAGCTGCTTATTTGCTTCTAGGCATGCTCCAGCAGATAATGATTGTGCAGGGCTGCATTCTACCAAAGCAAAGGTGGATATAGATGAAGCCATAGAAGGAAATGGGTGGGGGAAGTTAGACCTTTACAATGCTGAAACTTAAAAGAAAGGGTTAAAGGGACAGTCTACATCAGAATTGTTATTGTTTTAAAAGATAGATAATCCCTTTATTACCCATTCTTGAGTTTTGCATAACCAACACAGTTATAATAATATACTTTTAACCTCTGTGATTCTCTTGTATCTAAGCCTCTGCAAACTAACCCCTTTATTTCAGTTCTTTTGACAAACTTGCAGTTTAGCCAATCAGTGCCTGCTCCCAGATAACTTCACGTGCACGAGCACAGTGTTATCTATATGAAATACGTGAACTAACATCCTCTAGTGGGAAAAAACTGTTAAAATGCATTCTGAAAAGAGGTGGCCTTCAAGGTCTAAGAAATTAGCATATGAACCTCCTAGGATAAGCTTTCAACTAAGAATACCAAGAGCACAAAGCAAAATTGGTGATAAAAGTAAATTGGAAAATTGTTTAAAATTGCATGCTCTATCTGAATCATGAAAGTTTATTTTGGCCTAGACTGTCCCTTTAACCCCTTAGTGACCAGACCACTTTTCAATTTGTTTGACCATCTGGGACCAAGGCTATTTTTGCATTTCTGCGATGTTTGTGTTTAACTGTAATTTTCCTCTTACTCATTTACTGTACCCACACATATTATATACTGTTTTTCTCGCCATTAAATTGACTTTCTATAGATACCATTATTTTCATCATATCTTATAATTTACTATAAAAAAAATATAAAATATGAGGAAAAAATGAAAACAAAAACGCACTTTTTCTAACTTTGAGCCCCAAAATCTCTTACACATCTACAACCACCATAAAATACCAATGCTAAACAGTTTCTAAATTTTGTCCTGAGTTTATAAATACCCAATGTTTACATGTTCTTTGCTTTTTTTGCAAGTTATAGGGCAATAAGTACAAGTAGCACTTTGCTATTTCAAAACCATGTTTTTTCAAAATTGGCGATAGTTACATTGTAACACCAATATCTGTCAGGAATCCCTGAATAACCCTTCAAATGTATATATTTTTTTAAAAGAAGACAACCTAAGGTATTAAACTTGGGGTATTTTGACTTTTTTCATGCAACCATTTTACCACCAATCTATGCCAAAGTTTGGGGGGGGGGGGAAAATAATTAGATTTTTTGACAAAATAGCAATTTAAGAATACATTTACTGATAATGTTAAGGGTTACTGCCAAATAACACCCTAATATGTCTTCAGCAGCATCTCCTGGGTACAGTGACCACCCATGTATAGGTGTGTCGGGTTCTCTGTGGGCTAAAAGCCCTTATTTTTAGAGAGCGCATTCCAGTTTTTCAACTTGGAATTTTCACATCGGTCATCATGCAACCATGTCCAATTTGGGACATTTCAGAAGCTGGCCAATGGAATTTACCCCCCTCAAACCATATATTTTTGAAAAGTAGACACCCTAGGGTATTTCAAATGCTGGTATTTTAACACTTTCCATGCACTAATTCAACCACCAGTCTTTGTCAAACTTTTTGGTAGTCATTTTTTTGTTTTATTTTTCACACACATTGTACTTTAGGCATGGATTCTCAGTTCCTGTTATGTGTTACTGCCAAAAAACACCTCAATATGTGTTCAACAACATCTCTTGAGTACAGTGATACCACCCATGTATAGGTGTGTTGGGTTCTCTGGGGGCTAAAAGGCCTTAATTTTAGGAAGCGCATTCTAGTTTTTCAACTTGGAATTTTCACATCGGTCATCATGCACCCATGTCCTATTTGGGACATTTCTGAAGCTGGCCAATGGAATTTACCCCCATCAAACCATATGTTTTTGAAAAGTAGACACCCTAGGGTATTTCAAATGCTGGTATTTTAACACTTTCCATGCACTAATTCAACCACCAGTCTTTGTCAAACTTTTGGGTAGTCATGTTTTTGTGTTATTTTTCACACACATTGTACTTTAGGCATGGAGTCTCAGTTCCTGTTATGTGTTACTGCCAAAAAAACACCTCAATATGTGTTCAACAACATCTCCTGAGTATATTGATACCACCCATATATAGGTGTGTCGGGTTCTCTGGGGGCTAAAAGGCGCTATTTTTAGGAAGCGCATTCCAGTTTTTCAACTTGGAATTTTCACATCGGTCATCATGCACCCATGTCCTATTTGGGACATTTCTGAAGCCGGCCAATGAAATTTACCCCCATCAAACCATATATTTTTGAGAAGTAGACCCCCTAGGGTATTTGAAATGCTGGTATTTTCACACTTTCCATGAACTTATTTAACCACCAGTCTTTGTCAAACTTTTGGGTAGTCATTTTTTTTGTGTTATTTTTCACACACATTGTAATTTAGGCGTGGATTCTCACTTCCTGTTATGTGTTACTGCCAAAAAACACCTCAATATGTGTTCAACAACATCTCCTGAGTACAGTGATACCACCCATGTATAGGTGTGTCGGGTTCTCTGGGGGCTAAAAGGCCTTATTTTTATGAAGCGCATTACAGTTTTTCAACTTGGAATTTTCACATCGGTCATCATGCAACCATGTCCTATTTGGGACATTTCTGAAGCTGGCCAATGGAATTTACCCCCATCAAACCATATATTTTTGAAAAGGAGACAGCCTAGGGTATTTCAAATGATGGTATTTTAACACTTTCCATGCACTAATTCAACCACCAGTCTTTGTCAAACTTTTGGGTAGTCATTTTTTTGTGTTATTTTTCACACACATTGTACTTTAGGCATGGATTCTTAGTTCCTGTTATGTGTTACTGCCAAAAAACACCTCAATATGTGTTCAACAACATCTCCTGAGTACAGTGATACCACCCATGTATAGGTGTGTTGGGTTCTCTGGGGGCTAAAAGGCCTTATTTTTAGGAAGCGCATTCCATTTTTTACACTTTGAATTTTCACATCCCATGCACCCATGTCCTATTTAAGACATTTCTGAAGCCGGCCAATGTAATTTACCCCCATCAAACCATATATTTTTGAAAAGTAGACATCCTAGGGTATTTCAAATGCAGGTATTTTCCATACACTAATTCAACCACTAGTCTTTTTCAAACTATTGGACATTCATTTTTTTGTGTTATTTTTCACATACATTGTACTTTAGACATGGATTCACAGCTCCTGTTATGTGTTACTACCAAAGAAGACACCAATATGTGGTCACCAACATCTCCTGAGTTCAGTGATACCACCTATGCATAGGTTTGGTGGCTTGTTTGGGCGGTGCAATGCCAAATGTCTGACATGTGTTTGTGATTTTTTTTCACATTTAACATATTTTCTTTGCCTATCGTCTTTTTTGGGGGTCTTTTAACATACCCCAATTTATTTGTTTTCCATAAATGTGATTATATTTAAAAAGTTGACACCCCAAGGTATTATACATGGAGTGGTTTGATGACTTTGATGCAACCGTTTTAGCCCAAAAAATTGGAGACAGTATATGGTGGTAATTTTTCAATTTTCATTGTTACAGACACATTGCTTTTTTACTATGATTTAGGAGAGACTGTTGTAAGTTATTGCAAAAGAATACTTCAGGTTGTTTTCTGCAAGGCACCCTGAGTACACCTATGCCCCCATGCATAGGTTTGCCAGGATTTGGGGAAGGTTATGTTAAATGATTTTAGTTATTAAAAATGAGAGTATTTCTTCTGATAGGCCTATCTTTAGTTTGGGGCCTATCGCATACCCCACTTTTATTTATTGCATTCAAAGTGTATATTTTTTAAATGTTGACACCCCAAGGTATTGTATATGGTGTGCTTTGATGCCTTTGAAGCAACCGTTTTAGCCCAAAAAATTGGAGAAAGTGTATGGTGGTAATTTTTCAATTTTCATTTTTAAGACACATTGCTTTTTGACTATGATTTAGGAGAGACTGTTGTAAGTTATTGCAAAAGAATACTTCAGGTTGTTTTTTGCAAGGCACCCTGAGTACACCTATGCCCCCCATGCATAGGTTTGCCAGGATTTTGGGAAGGTTATGTTACAATTTTATGACTTGTGATTTTAGTTATTAAAAATTAGAGTATTTCTTCTGATAGGCCTATCTTTAGTTTGGGGCCTATCGCATACCCCACTTTTATTTATTGCATTCAAAGTGTATATTTTTTTAAATGTTGACACCCCAAGGTATTGTATATGGTGTGCTTTGATGCCTTTGAAGCAACCGTTTTAGCCCAAAAAATTGGAGAAAGTGTATGGTGGTAATTTTTCAATTTTCATTTTTACAGACACATTGCTTTTTGATTATGATTTAGGAGAGACTGTTGTAAGTTATTACAAAAACATACTTCAGGTTGTTTTCTGCAAGGCACCCTGAGAACACCTATGTCCCCCATGCATAGGTTTGACTGGGGTTTTGGTTAAAAAAAAAACAGGCCCAATTTTAGAAAAAAATAGAGTAGTGAAATGTAAAAATCTTGCACAGTAAAAGTAAAAAAAACCAAAAAAAATCTAACAGTAAACATTACCAAAAAAAAAATATATATATATATATATATAAAACAGCAAATGTATTTTTTTTTTTTTAAATTGACCATTGTATGGTACCGCTTGAAGCAGTCCCCAATGCAGAGTGCAGGCTGTCCAGGGCAATCAGGACAGTGATATATGGTGTCCCTTCTCTTCCCCCTCTTGATACAGACTCTGCATTTTTTTTGTGGTTTCTGCTTTGCAGCAGTAGGGGGGATTTTAAAAATAAAATGGGTAGCCCCAACTCTGCTCTCTCCCATCACCGCCCGGGGAGCAGGTGCATCATGGTACAAAATCCCCGTAATAATCTGGAGCTGAAACTGTAAAAAGGTCTTTTTAACTCTGGGGTTTGCTTTTTTGAACAACAAAAAAGCGTTGTGGGTTGCAATCTGCATTAGGTAAATTGCAACCTTTTTGTACCAGGCCCTTGTCTTCCGCATAATTAGGTAGGGCTGCAGCAGCTGATCAGCCAGATCAACCCCACCCATATGTCGGTTATAAGACTTGATGCACACTGGCTTCCTTATGATCTCAGCTCTGCCACGTACAGAAACCGCCACCGTCCTATCTGTGTGGATGGTGGTAAGAAGGTATATATCCTTCTTGTCTCTGTACTTAAGTGCCAACAGCTCCTCTTGGCGCAGAGCGGAGGTCTCCCCCCTTCGTAGCCAGGTGCGTACAAGCTGTCCTGGGAAACCTGCGCGGTTCTTTTTAATTGTACCGCAAGCTACTGTATCAAAGCAATACAGTAGCTTGAACAAAAGGACACTTGTATAAAAATTGTCTAAGTACAAGTGATACCCTTTGTTCATTAGGGGTAATATCAGGTCCCAGACAATCTTCCCAGTGGTTCCCATATGTTCTGGGCAACCTGGAGGGTTAAGGTGGCTATCCTTTCCCTCATACACCCGGAAGGCCTGAGTATACCCATTCTCACTGTCACAGAGCTTATACACCTTTACCCCATATCTGGAGCGCTTGGAAGGAATAAACTGCTTGAATCCCAGCCTTCCCTTATACTTCATTAGGGATTCATCAACGCATATATTCCTTCCAGGTGTATAAGCCTCTGCAAACCTGGCAGAAAAGTGGGTTATCAGGGGGCGGATTTTATACAGCCTGTCAATACAGCCTGTCAAATTGGGGATGCTCCCTAGGGGGGCACAGGCTGTTGCTGAAGTGCATGAAATGCAGAATCATTTCATACCTCTTCCTCGACATAGTCTGGGAGAAAATGAGGGTAGAGCAGATGGGGCTACTACTACAGTAGGAGCGAATGGAGGGTTTCTTTATGATGCCCATCAGCATGGTCAATGCCCAGAATTTTTTTAATTCTGGCACATTGATGGGGGCCCATTGCTGCTTTGCCAAATATGTTCCAGGCTTTGCAGCATGGAACTGATGGGCATATAAATTAGTTTGGGCGACAATGTTCCCCAATACATCATCGCCCAGAAACACTTCCAGAAACTGCTGGGGGCTAAAACCTGCCACATCTATATTTATGCCAGCATTTGCTGTGAAGGGTGGGATATCTGGCCTCTGGAGATGAGGTGTTACCCACTCTTCAGCAGCAATGACAGCAACACGCCTCCTTCTGGCAGGGAGGCTAGCAGGGGGGCTGGTAGGGGGGGGTAGCAGGGGGTCTAGCAGCCACAGATACATCACTATCAGTTGAGACTGCATCTAGTGATGTATCTGAGCATATGGCAGGGTCAAAATTGGGGTCTGAGTCAGACATAGAGGCATCTGACTCTGACGTAAGGATGGCATACGCCTCCTCAGCACTATATATTTTCTGTGACATTTTTGTATCTGTCACAGAAAAAATTTACTAACATTTTTTAAATTTAATTAACTAAATTAATTAACTAAATTAACTAGCAAAAAAGTACAGCTATGCTACTGCCAGTGATTTATAGCGATCACTGGCAAGCTAGGGGTTAATGGCTCTGAAAATTAAATTAAATTAACTAAATGGTTCTGAAAAGAGCCTTTGGATTTTTAAAAAATTACAACAACAAAATTAACCCCTAAAAAAAGGCACAAACAGCAAAAAGTACAGCTATGCTACTGCCAGTGATTTATAGCGATCACTGGCAAGCTAGGGGTTAATGGCTCTGAAAATTAAATTAAATTAACTAAATGGTTCTGAAAAGAGCCTCTGGATTTTTAAAAAATTACAACAACAAAATGAACCCCTAAAAAAATGCACAGACAGCAAAAAAGTGCAGCTATGCTACTGCCAGTGATTTATAGCGAGCACTGGCAAGCTAGGGGTTAATGACTCTGGAAATTAAATTAGCTAAATGGCTCTGAAAAGCTAGGGGTTAATGGCTCTGAAAAGAGACTTTGGTTCTATATTTTTTAACAAATAAAAGAATTAAATCTATCTCTGCAAAAAAACAGGTCTCTCTCTCTCTCTCCAACAAAATGGCAAGTGAGGAGAGGGAGGGAGATCCACACTGATCAGTGTCAATATTTACAAATATTGACATGATCAGACAAATGGGGTATTTTATTTATTTTTTATTTTTTTGGGTGGGAGGCTCAGATTGGGTGACCCTAGCTTGCCCCTATGATGATACAGGCTAGGGACACCCCCAGAGGCCCCATGATGCACTGGGCATCGCCATCTTGGATGCTTAGTGAAGGGGGAGAGGGGGGGGCTATTTAGGGCTTTTTTTAAATTTTTTTACGTTTTTTTTTATTATAATTTTTTATTATTATTTTATAACTAACTAAGTGCCTCGACCCACCGAGGCACTTAGCACACAAGCAGAGCATCGGAAGCGTATCCGATCGCTTCCGATGCTCTGAAACACTGCCGGGCTCCACGTGGAGCGAAACTGTAAGTGATCACTCGTGGGGGAGTGATCAATCCGGTCCCGGCACTCGGGAACAGTATTGCAGGATGCCTAGACCTCAAGGCAAGCCTGCAATACTGTTAGAGCAGCTGGAAGCGATTTCGATCGCTTCCAGTGCTCTGTTTAACCGATGACGTATGCCATACATCCTCGGTCGTTAAGTGCTTTTTTTTTGAGGACGTATGGCATACGTCGTCGGTCGTTAAGTGCTTTTTTTTTGAGGACGTATGGCATACGTCGTCGGTCGTTAAGGGGTTAATTGCGAGGCACTGCAATATAAATTTGGAGGTAAAGTAATTAAAGTACATATTATTATATTTTGTTCCTATCCTAACTTGCTTTATGTCCCTTTAATATTGTAATATTAAACATTTTGGGGCCTATTTATCAAGCTCCGGATGAAGCTTGTGGGCCCGTGTTTCTGGCAAGCCTGCAGGCTCGCCAGAAACACCAGTTATGAAGCAGGGGTCTAAAGACCGCTGCTCCATAACCTGTTCGCCTGCTCTGAGCAGACGGACAGACATCGCCGCAATTCAACCCGATCGGGTTGATTGCCACCTCCCTTGGCCGCGAATCTGCGGGGGTTGGCGTTGCACCAGCAGTTCACAAGAGCTGCTGGTGCAATGCTGAATACAGAGAGCGCATTCAGCGAGGTCTGTCGGACATGATCCGCACTGTCGGATCAGGTCCCACAGACCTTTGTTAAATAGGGGCCATTGTGCTTATTGTTAAGAGTAGTCAGAGTTATGCAAACCATCATGGGTTGTAGTCAGTGCTCCTGTAGCCTGATTATGTGATTGCTCTGCTGCTGCAAAGTGTCCCTGAAATTATTTTATTCTTTGCAAAAGTTTAGTAGCTATGAAATAAGCCACGTATCTTTAAACTAGCTACGTTTTGTTTGGAAATATAGTTAAAGTAGAGGTTTCCCAGTCACATATTGGTTATGCTCTAGATTTGTGCCATCTGCAGGAACAAACTTCTGCAAACAGGCAGTGAACAGCCTTGTAAATTCTTGTGCTGATAATATTATTATAGTGGAATCAATGCTGCATAATGTGCAAACAGCTAAACACTGGAACGTAGAAAAAGTTAGATTTCAAAATGGCGGCACCATGTCTAGAGGGAAACGAGAAAAAACTCAATACTATGATTATAAAATGTATGTAGTGTTTAATGTCCCTTTAAGACCTAATGTTTTACTACCATAAATTGTGCTGAGCATGTTTAACAGAAAACATAAGATTGCTCTTTAAAGCAGTTCATCTACCTATATCACTGAATACGCTTACAAGATGGTAAACAATAAAGATACTTCTACACAGAGAATAATGTAACAGTATTTTCAGGGTGCTGTCATTTTCTTAAAAACTTATTGGGAATTGTATGTACTTTTTTATGTTATCAAACTTTGCCAATTACTAGCATCAGCTTTCCTTTGTCCCTTTGACTGCATGGAATTCATTCACTGTTGTTAAAGCTTTGTTTTTTCAAGTGTTGAATGTCACTGTCTGCAATGCAGAATAACCTGTCTGCTTCATTAACTAAAACCATAACAGAGAGTGCACATTCCCCTATATACTGTGTAGCCCTCCCCTATTTGTATTCTAACTTGCTCTTCAATTGATACAGAAACTGAACTTCAGCACAGGGAGACGCCTCTTCTGCATGCAGCTTACTGGATATAAGGAAGTTAAAGCTTTGGCAAATTTCCTCCTCTAGTTCTAACTGACAAGGTACAGACTTTAATTGCACGCTGACCCTTTCCAAATGAGTTTATAACTGATGAATCCAGATGATCTCATAAGAAAACAAATGAAAACAAGAATGTGAGGAAGAAATAGGACTATCAATATCTTCTTTTTTTTATTAGTGGTGAGTTGTTTTATACAATGAAAATTAGTATCTAGATCAAAACTGATTTTCTTTTTGCACATATAAAATAATAATAATAAAAAAATGTGGATGATGAGGAGTTGGATAGAGCCAGTGGTGGCTGGAGCCCAGATTGCTAGCTCATTCTATGATACAGGACTGCTTTTTGTTGTCAAGAACCGCTACAACAACACTAACCAATCATCTAACAGCTCTAGTGATGCCCTTCAGAGAGCCATCTCAAACTTCTATATATACTATAACCTGATACTGGGGCTGACCCCGTTGCTATCTGCCTACATTCTGGCAAAAATTGGTGATAAATACAACAGGAAGGTGACTATATGTGTTCCTCTAGCAGGATACCTCTTATCCAGACTGCTTCTTCTCTTTGTGATTCTCCTGGACTGGCCCATAGAGGTGATGTATGGTTCTGCTGCTTTGAATGGTATAACAGGCTGGTTTACAGCTTACTGGGCTGGTATCATGGCATTAGCATCACTGGGATCTTCTGAAAACAAACGGTCTCTTAGACTTGTTATTATTGAAATGGTGTATGGGCTGGCGGGATTTGTTGGCAGCTTAGCATCTGGACATATCTTTATTCGTTTTAACGTTACAAATCACGAGGGAACTGTCCTTGTTTCCTGCAGCATTGCCCTTTATGCCATTTGCCTCTTCTACAGTGTTTTTGTTTTGCAAATTCCACATACTGCAGTAGCAGATCAGGATACAACCGCTAGTGTAAGGCAAGAGGGTACTTCCAGCACTGGACCCACAGAGCGATCAAGACTTCTGGGTAATGTATCTGATGAACGACTGACGACGGACTCAAGCATCATAACTCAGCTCCCATCCAAGGTCATCATTGCTCTTCTCTTTACCAGTGCCATCCTTTACAATGTCGCTATTGATGGCTCAGTGGATGTGCTTAACCTTTTTTTACTTAGAGAACCCCTAAGTTGGGGTCCAGTGGAGATTGGTTATGGCAGTGCTGCTGGCTATCTAATATTCCTCACCAGCTTCCTTGGGGTATATTTCTTCTCTAAGTGCCTTCCAGATTTAGTGATGATTATTATTGGCATTGTGTCTTTTTGCGTTGGCATATTTACCATGGCCTTTGTGAGATGGACCTTCATGTTTTACATAGGTGAGCAAGAAAAAAAACAACCCCCCCCCCAAAAAAAACAAATCCTGTAAAATGTAATCTGTTCACAGCTATTAACACAATTTAAAAGGATATTACAGCACTAGCGACTGGTAAACACATAGTTAAAGTATTGCTTTGGAGCCCCTCTGGTCCTGAGCAGATACAGATAGTGAGCCTAGCAGCAGCAGGCACATAGTTCTGTACAGCTATGACAGTTGGCAATATGGCAGTTTTCTGCAGCTCTAGAACATTATTTTAACTATAAGCATTGCAGAGATGTAGTTCTAAAACAGCACACTAATGAATTAGAGGATGCCATATTTGTACTGTAATGTCCCTTTAAATTTATCAATAAGGAAGTCAATCCAGCATTTTTTTTACTATTGTAGTTATTATAGCCTCTACCCAATACCAGTTAAGAAAATGAAGCTATGAAATGAGCAGAAAACAACATTTGTATATAATTAGCAGATTCTGAAATCTTTCTAATCAAACAGGGAATGCGTATATTAGTTTTTATATTATACACAGATATACACGTGCAGCCTAGTGGATTGTATTTAAATAATGCAACATAACATTGGAACCCAGCCTGTAATTTTCATTGCCAATAATCACCAGCCATAAGGTATAATGTATTCAGTGTTGATGTGTGCATTGTTTATACAAACTTGAGCTGGAGTTTTTGCATAGTGTAACTATTGTGTCCCTTCAAGCTAAGTTTGAAGGGACACAAAGGGATATTAGACTATTTAGAATTATTTCTCTAGTAAGTAAATTATAACTATTTCTAACTGGTCTCAACAGAGGAGATAAGATAAGGCAGCAGGTTTTTAAAACTAGAGAAACCTATGTTACAAAATTATAGTGCATGTTACCTTATGGTGATTACATGGGTAGACAAATACCACTATGGTATAGTAGTCAGAGGAAAAAGTTACTAGCCCAGAGAGAAAAAAATAGTATCCCATATATGTGTTTGTCTAAGCACTAAATGCATTCCATACATCCCTCTAATCATGTGTGCTGCTATTATAGAACCTAGGTTACACTGCAGGCATCTGAAGGAGAGTTACTGCGCATGCGCAAACACATTAGCACTGGAATGTAGTGAAAGATACATTTCATCATGGCAGCACCCATAACTAGAAGTAGGTAGGAATAACCTCAATTATATTGTTATAAAATGTATTAAGTGTTTAATGTCCCTTTAATAGTATCGCCTAGTGAGGATTTATAAAACCGTTCCGATTACTATATCTTACTGATATGCTTTGATAAAATGTTTCTTGTTTTAGCTCGGGCTTTGATGATGTTTGCTCTGATACCTCTACCAACCATCCGTTCCTTGTTATCAAAACATGTGCAAGGGTCTTCATATGGTAAGTGGCTATAAATATATATACTGTATTATATATCTTAAGCATAAAATTCCATCCAACTAAAAAACAAAACAATTTTTTTCCCATTATCACAATGTGCACAATTCTTTGTGTATGCCTGCTTTACGTGGCACCAGCTCAGCATGCGCATGTGCAAGAGTTCACAGTAAATACATGTATGCATTTGTGATTGGCTGATGGATGTCACATGATACAGGAGTAAAGGAAAATAAAAGTAACTGTAATTTTTCAGAAAAAAATGTAATACCCATTTAATATTTAGTGTTTAATTATGCATTTCTATAATCACTGATGGTCCGTTACTATCAGTGATTATAAACTATGGCATGTTTTCCACTTAAAATTATTTAACAAGCTGCAATGTATGTGAAAGTCTTGAAAGTCTTATAACTCTGCACTGATGGCTATTTAAAGACAAAATTCATTACTTATCTGTCAAAAAATATTTACCATCCTTGTGGTAAAAAAAAACAAAGTCACCACTGCCTTTGGCATTTTAAACTGCCTTCCTATGTATGGTCCCCTGAGTCACCCCCTACTTGCTCTATAGTGCCAGCAGCCAATCCAGAGATTATATGAGATTATGTAATGGAGAGCACCGGAATGCAGCACAAGCATTAGTGACTTTGGTGCCTTTAAACAGAGGAAAGTAAAATTTAAGTAGAAGGTAAATAATTATTTAATTGATACAAGCGTGCTTATATATGCTGGTAAAGTATTATACCCACTTTTATGTTCTTTTAATAGCTGGCATTGTGAAATGAGTTTATATAATGCAAAATCCAGTATCAAGCTTGTTTTAATATAGGTGGGATACTTAAATGGTGAACAAGTGGGCGTAGATAAATACGGCCATTAGTGGTGCTATCTCACCCAGCAAAAAATGTGTAACCACCCTTATTCCGCTTTCCCCCAAACACATTATGGATTGAAAAAATTTAGCTCCAGGTCCAATAAGATAAGTGCAATGAGATTTAGTTTATGGTTTCTGGGGTAATCTGATAGGTCACTTACATGATGACTGGCTGCCCTTTACTGGTTTATGGTCCACAGCAGGTACTGATTGTCTTAGGTGCCAATATGATTGCAAATCTGACAACATTTATTGGCTGCTAACGAGACTGAGGAGTCTGAGGGCATTATCACAGTGGCATGGTGGTGGTCCAGGGGTGGAATGGTGGTGGGCCATAGATGGGATTAGAGAGGAAATATTTCTCATATAATCCAAGTCTTTTATTGATACAGGATCAGACAAAAAAAAGACACAACATTTCGGGGTCAATACCCCTTAGTCACATGACTAAGGGGTATTGACCCCGAAACGTTGTGTCTTTTTTTGTCTGATCCTGTATCAATAAAAGACTTGGATTATATGAGAAATATTTCCTCTCTTTCCATTTTGTACTATGATATTGGAGTGTGGCAGTCACTCTGAGGAAATACTCTCACCACTTTGAGGACTTGTGCTTTGTGCTGGACTCTATCCTTTATTGCCATAGATGGGATTAACCATGATGTGAACAGAGTCAGTGCAATCTGTGGGAATAACTGGGTAGTCATTTTTAAAGGGAGAGTAAACATCTTCAATTACAAGATATTTCTGTTGTGTTGCTTTAGAATAACATATTATTTGTCTTAATATTTTAAAATAAATTAACATCTTGTTTGCTGCAATTTGTTTTATAGCCAGTCTCCACCCTCCACTTGCCTTATACGAAGAGCCAATCTGGGCTTCAGTCTCAGACAACAAGGATAGTCAGGGTAATTAAGGTAGTAGAAAGTGAATTGTTCTGCAGTTGGTATCTGATAAAGCCTATTAGGGACGTGTATGTAGCAGGCTTAGCCTTGAGAAGTCAGCAGGGTGCATTTACTGCTCTGAGAACTCGAAAATATAAAATTTTCAGAGCTACATTAGATGAAAAGGGGGCAGAATCAGGTTTTTCGTTCGTATTACAAGTTGAAAGAAAATGGTTTTGCTTGAAGGTAAATCAAGTTAACGCTCATTAGGTTAGCGCATCCTCACAGCTCTGGTTAACTGTTTTGCGAAACAAAAAAGTGTCACAAAACACATAAAAAATACATTAGAAAGTACAGTTACACTCATAATAACACCATCTAATAAAAATGATTTAAAAAAATATTGTACAAAAAAGTTATAAAGGCTCAAAGATATGAGGTCTCAGGTGTTAGAAGAAAAAAGTCTGCAAAGGGCTTTAACATAAAGATACATACATATACATGTCTAAATATATATATGTGTGCATGTGTATATATATATATATATGTATACATACTGTATATATGTGTGTGTGTGTACAGATGTATTTAGGTATTTTTATGTGTAGATATGAATTTACAGACATATATATATATATATATATATATATATATATATATACACATATAAACACATAAATACATATGTATGCATATATAAATACATATGTATGCATATATATACACTGCTCAAAAAAATAAAGGGAACACTTAAACAACACAATGTAACTCCAAGTCAATCACACTTCTGTGAAATCAAACTGTCCACTTAGGAAGCAACACTGAGTGACAATCAATTTCACATGCTGTTGTGCAAATGGGATAGACAACAGGTGGAAATTATAGGCAATTAGCAAGACACCCCCAAAAAAGGAGTGGTTCTGCAGGTGGTGACCACAGACCACTTCTCAGTTCCTATGCTTTCTGGCTGATGTTTTGGTAACTTTTGAATGCTGGCTGTGCTTTCACTCTAGTGGTAGCATGAGACGGAGTCTACAACCCACACAAGTGGCTCAGGTAGTGCAGCTCATCCAGGATGGCACATCAATGCGAGCTGTGGCAAGAAGGTTTGCTGTGTCTGTAAGTGTAGTGTCCAGAGCATGGAGGCACTACCAGGAGACAGGCCAGTACATCAGGAGACGTGGAGGAGGCCGTAGGAGGGCAACAACACAGCAGCAGGACCGCTACCTCCGCCTTTGTGCAAGGAAGAACAGGAGGAGCACTGCCAGAGCCCTGCAAAATTACCTCCAGCAGGCCACAAATGTGCATGTGTCTGCTCAAACGGTCATAAACAGACTCCATGAGGGTGGTATGAGGGCCCGACGTCCACAGGTGGGGGTTGTGCTTACAGCCCAACACCGTGCAGGACGTTTGGCATTTGCCAGAGAACACCAAGATTGGCAAATTCGCCACTGCCGCCTTGTGCTCTTCACAGATGAAAGCAGGTTCACACTGAGCACATGTGACAGACGTGACAGAGTCTGGAAACGCTGTGGAGAACATTCTGCTGCCTGCAACATCCTCCAGCATGACCGGTTTGGCAGTGGGTCAGTAATGGTGTGGGGTCGCATTTCTTTGGGGGGCCGCACAGCACTCCATGTGCTATGGACTGGCCCGTCCGTTCCCCAGACCTGAATCCAATTGAGCACATCTGGGACATCATGTCTCACTCCATCCACCAACTTTACGTTGCACCACAGACTGTCCAGGAGTTGGCAGATGCTTTAGTCCAGGTCTGGGAGGAGATCCCTCAGGAGACCATCCGCCACCTCATCAGGAGCATGCACAGGCATTGTAGGGAGGTCACACAGGCAAGTGGAGGCCACACACACACTACTGAGCCTCATTTTGACTTGTTTTAAGGACATTACATCAAAGTTGTATCAGCCTGTAGTGTGTTTTTCCACTTTAATTTTGAGTGTGACTTCAAATCCAGACCTCCATGGGTTGAAAAATTTGATTTCCATTTTTTAATTTTTGTGTGATTTTGTTGTCAGCACATTCAACTATGTAAAGAACAAAGTATTTCTTTAGAATATTTAATTCATTCAGATCTAGGATGTGTTATTTTAGTGTTCCCTTTATTTTTTTGAGCAGTGTATATATATATATATATATATATATATATATATATGTGCATTGGAGCCCTTTACATTCAAGTAGATGAAAACATGAAAAAGCATATTTATGCAATATTCATATTTAATAAAGTGTTATAGTGTGTATTTACTGTAAATATTTCACATTCCAATGCTCTGTTCATAGCAGAATATGTTCTATGTATTTATAAATAGATATTCCTATTTATATCTGTATATATCTATACCTATATATAATTATCTATGTATATAGGTATAAATATATATTTGTGCAAATATATGTAGAAATATGAATCTATGAATTAATAGAACATAATCTGCTATGTGAAGAACACTTGAATGTGAAATATTCCTATTTTCATGTCGGGTTAACGTACAGGAGAATATGCAATTGGATCTGCGTGGGTGTTCGATCCTCCCAACTTTGCTCCATTGACTTTTATGGGGGGGATACATTATCGCGCTCGATATTCTCAGTTCAACTTTTTATATGAGTCAGGATAGTTAGCAAGTGATAACTTTTTACTTTCAACTTGTAATACTAGCGCAATCTGACACGTGCAAAAAGCTTACTTCTATCACAGTTAAAGGGATAGTAAACACCAAAAATGTTATTGTTTAAAAAGATAGATAATCCCTTTATTTACTATTCCCCAGTTTTGCATAACCAACACTGTTATAGAAATATACTTTTTACCTCTGTAATTACCTTGTATCTAAGCTTCTGCCCCCTTATCTCAGATCTTTTGACAGATATGCATTTCAGGCAATTAGTGCTGACTCTTAAATAACTTCATGTGCATGAGCACAATATTATCGATATGACACACATGAACTATCGCCCTCTAGCTGTGAAAAACTGTCAACTGCAGAGGCGGCCTTCAAGGGCTTAAAAATTAGCATATGAGCCTACCTAGGTTTAGCGTTCAACTAAGAATAACAACAGAACAAAGCAAATTTGATGATAAAAGTAAATTAGAAAGTTGTTTAAAATTACATGCCCTATCTGAATCGTGAAAGCTTAATTTGACTTTACTATCCCTGTAAGGCTCGAGTGGGAGCGTTAAATGGCTCTACTTGTAATCTGGCCCTAAATATTGAAAATTAAAATCTCAAGGTGTTTACTGTCCCTTTAAGAAAGTGCGGTAGAAAAGAGAGTAAGACAGAGTTTACAATATCAGACTGTTGAAAGACGATTAGGAGCTTGCTGACTGTATGTCATTTAAAAAAAAAAAAATGGCGCAATAATAACATTAATATACTGTTTTCCCTTGCAGGTAAAATCTTTGTTATACTACAGCTGTGTTTAGCAGTCTCTGCAGTGATCACATCAATTGCATTTAACAAGATTTATCAAGCTACATTAGACATGTTCAGTGGATTCTGCTTTATACTGTCTGGCATAATTACTATACTGAGCCTTGTCCCTGTCAGGTGAGCATGAAAACTATGCAGAGCTTTGTGAATGTAATCTTTTTTTTTCCTTTCCTGTATTTAAAGGGACATTAAACACTAAATTAATGCTAGATAGAATGAAGCATTCCAATAAAAAAATAGTCTGACAATAACATGTAGATTGATATTTTTTTAAATGTTAAATTAGTTGTTTAAATATTGACTTAGGTTTCTTTTTCTGCTGAGGCCAATTACTTCCACTTCTAAGAACAACTGAAAAGACACAATTGCCAAAAGGAATTTACATGAAAGGGGGCAAAATAAATAATGGAAGTCTATTGCAAAGTTTTATATATATATATATATATATATATATATATATATATATATATATATACAGTATATATATATATATATATATATATATATATACAATGTATAATTTTATATTACCATCTCAAAGTGTATATTTAAAAGGGAGACTTGTAATATATATTACATATTTTTGTGTTTTATTTGAAAAATGGATTTTACTGTGCTGAAAAATAATCATGTTTTCTTGTTATGCTTGTGTGGGCCAACAGAGCTGTGGCAGTGCTCTTTCATATGCACTGAAAGTCTATTGGCTGATTTGAATAGCCAATAGAATTTCAGTAGCTCTTATACTATTGGCTGATTTGAACAGCCAATAGGATTTCAGTAGCTCTCATCCTATTGGCTGATTTGAATTTGAAGGCTCAAATCAGCCAATAGGAATTCAAGGGACGCCATTTTTAATCGCGTACCTTGAATTCCTATTCAGTGTACGGCGGAGATCGTATGAAGAGGATCCTCCACGCTCCATAGCTCCACGGTCGCCGGTCTTCAATTCCAGGCTTGCCGGTCTTCAGTTCCAGGGTCACCGGTCTTCAGTTCCAGGGTCGCCGGTCTTCAGCTCCGCGATCATCGGTCTTCAGCTCCGCCCTCCACTCTGCGCCGGCTGGTTCCTGGAAGAAGAAAAAGAGGTCGCCGCTTGGAAGAAGACTTCACCACCTGGAACAGGACCATCTCCGCCGGACTTCAGGACAGGTGAGTAGCAACCTGGGTCTTAGACTTAGGGGTTTTTAAGGTTTTTTATTTTTTTAATTTTATTTAAATAGGGTGGGCAGTAAAAGAGCTGAATGCCCAACAAATGCCCTTTTCAGGGCAATGGGTGGTTTAGGGTTTTTAGTGTTAGATTATTTTATTTGGGGGGGTTTGGTGGCTGGGGGGTTTTAATGTTGGGGGGGTTGTGTATTTTCTTGTAAAAGAGCTGATTATCTTGGGGCAATGCCCTGCAAAAAGCCCTTTTAAGGGCTACTGGTAGTTTATTAGAGTAGTGGGGGGTTGTCGGTCTAGGGGTTAATACATTTATTATTAGTAGTGAGAGGGGGGGATTGCGGATATAGGATTTTTTACGTGTCAGGCTTATTTATGGGAAGCGTGTTAGACTTTTACGGGAGATTTGTTATTTTCTTTACTTTTCTTAGGCGCCGACAGTTTCTAAAGTGCCGTAAGTCACTGGCGACTCCAGAAATTTGTATTTACGCTTATTTCTGGACATTGCTAGTTTATCCAACTTACGGCACTTTATGAGCTGCCGGCGCCGTATATGTAATACCCCGATGTGCGAGGTTAAATGACGGGCATCGTGGGTTGCAGCGCTTGCGCTGAAGCCTGCGCCGTATATGTTATTACGCCCTTGGTTGTCAACGGGAAATTCTATGTTTGATCCATAATCAATTAAGCTGGGGCTGCAGTGTACAGCTGCTCCTCCCCTTACTGTATTCTCAATGATTTGTTATACCAGCTATAGGGTAATAAATGTATTTGGAAGTGTTCCTTTATATTTATTTTTGTAGTTAAAATATCAGTTTTTGCTAAGTGAAACCACACCTATAATAAACATCTAAATACCTGTCTTTTTTGTAGAGAGAGAGAGATTAGATTAGATCTTCTCTTTTTCCAACTCAACTCATTTCAATGGGCATGTTCTTGAGAACAGTGGGTTGTGGTTTTAATGAGCAAAAACAGCTGTTTAAAATACAAAATATAACCTTAAGGAACAATTTCCAATAGATGTAATACTCTGCAGCTGGTATAACAAGTACTTGGGAACAAATTAAGAGGTAAACTTATTACTATACACTGTCCTTTTAAGACATTATATTGAAAATGCATGAGAGCATACTTATATGCACCCTGCCATAAAAATGCTTTAAATAATATCACCATGTGAGGATATGAGTATGCTAAAGGCAGAAATTGCACACATCGGGTAGCCAGATTACAAGTGGAGGGCTATTTAACGCTCCTGCTCGCACACTAACTTCACTAAAAGTAGGTTTTTTGCACGCATCGGGTAGCCAGATTACAAGTGGAGCGCTATTTTCCATCAATCAAAATGAAAAAAAATAATAATAAGCATTTTACCCCAATGAAAGAAAATATGGGATTTATGACCTATTTAATATAGCCTATATATATCTTATTAATAATTAATATAATCATATGTAGAGTCAATAACTAATATAAAAACATAATGTGGTCAATTAAAAGTTTAGAACCCCATTTATAAAGCTGCATCCTTCTGGGCCGTTTCAGTGCATGTTTGATTGAGGCTCGCTCATGCGGCTGAAAGTTAAAGGGACACAACCCAATTTTTTTCTTTTGTGATTCAGATAGAGCATGCAATTTTAAGCAACTTTCTAATTACTCCTATTATCACATTTTCTTCATTCTCTTGGTATCTTTATTTGAAAAGCAAGAATGTAAGTTTAGATGCCGGCCCATTTTTTGTGAACAACCTGGGTTGTTCTTGCTGATTGGTGGATACATTCACCCACCAATAAACAAGGGCTGTCCAGGGTACTGAACCAAAAAATGGCTTAGATGCCTTATTTTCCAAATAAACGCTGCTTTTCCACTACCACTGCTATTACGAGTCTTGTAGGTATAGCTGTACCGCACACTTTTTTGGCCGCCACACAACGTAACTACCGCACTTTTTAAAAAGCCCTCTTTCAATGGGACTTCTACAGTGCCGGTATTACGAGTTTGCCTGTCCGGCTAAAAAGTGAGCGGTACAGCCCATAACTACAAGATTTGTACCGTAAACTGAAAGTCAGTAGTTATGGGTTTTACGTTACAAAGCTGTAGCATAAAACTCATAACTAAAGTGTCACAAAGTACACTAACACCCATAAACTACCTATTAACCCCTAAACCGAGGCCCTCCCGCATCGCAAACACTAAACTAAAATTATTAACTCCTAATCTGCCACTCCGGACATCCCCGCCACTATAATAAACATATTAACCCCTAAACCGCCGCACTCCCGCCTCGTAAACACTAGTTAAATATTATTAACCCCTAATCTGCTGCCCCAATGTCGTCGCCACCTACATACACTTATTAACCCCTAATCTGCTGTTCCTAACATCGCCGCAACCTACATTATTGTTATTAACCCTTAATCTGCTGCCCCAAAAATCGCCGCCACCTAACTACACTTATTAACCCCTAATCTGCTGCCCCCAATGTCGCCGCCACTATACTAAAGTTATTAACCCATAAACCTAACCCTAACGTAACCCTAACACCCACTAACTTTAACATAATTAAAATAATCCCCAAATAAACATTACAATTAATACCTAAATTATTACTATTTAAAACTAAATAAATACTTACCTGTAAAATAAAACCTAAGCTAGCTACAATACAATTAATAGTTATATTGTATCTAGCTTACGTTTTATTTTTATTTCACAGGTAAGTTTGTATTTATTTTAACTAGGTAGACTAGTTAGTAAATAGTTATTAACTATTTACTAGCTACCTAGTCAAAATAAATACAAATTTACCTGTAAAATAAAACCTAACCTGTCTTATACTAAAACCTAATATTACACTAAAATTAAATACATTAAATTAACAAAATACATTTATCTAAATTACAAAAAATAATAAACACTAAATTACACAAAATAATAAAGAAATGATCAAATATTTAAACTAATTACACCTAATCTATTAGCCCTATCAAAATAAAAAATCCCCCCCAAAATATAAAAACCCTAGCCTACACTAAACTGCCAATGGCCTTTAAAATGGCCTTTTGCGGGGCAATTTACAGCTCTTTTACCTGTAAAAAAAAAATACAAACAACCCCCCCAACATAAATACCCCCCACCCACACAACCAACCCCCCCCAAAGAAAACCTACCTAAAAAACCTAAGCTCCCCATTGCCCTGAAAAGGGCATTTGGATGGGCATTGCCCTTAAAAGGGCATTTAGCTCTTTTACATTGCCCAAAGTCCCTAATCTAAAATTAAAACTCACCCAATAAACCCTTAAAAAAACCTAACACTGACCCCCGAAGATCCACTTACAGTTTTTGAAGACCGGACATCCATTCTCATCCAGCCGGGAGAAGTCTTCATCCAAGCGCCAAGAAGTCCTCAACGAATCTGGGAGAAGTCTTCATCCAAGCGGCAAGAAAACGTCCTCCAGGCGGGCAGAAGTCTTCATCCAGACGGCATCTTCTATCTTCAAGCTTCCGACGTGGAGCGGCTCCATTTTCAAGACATCTGGCACGGAGCATCCTCATCTTTCACTGGATCTTGAAGAATGAAGGTTCCTTTCAATGTCATCCAAGATGGCGTCCCTTGAATTACAATTGGCTGATTCTATCAGCCAATCGGAATTGAAGGGTAAAAAATCCTATTGGCTGATGCAATCAGCCAATAGGATTGAGCTTCAATCCAATTGGCTGATCCAATCAGCCAATAGGATTGAGCTTGCATTGGAGCAGCCAATAGGATTGAAGCTCAATCCTATTGGCTGATTGCATCAGCCAATAGGATTTTTTACCCTTTAATTCCGATTGACTGATAGAATTCTATCAGCCAATTGGAATTCAAGGGACGCCATCTTGGATGATGTCATTTAAAGGAACCTTCATTCTTCAAGATCCAGCGAAAGAAGAGGATGCTCCACGCTGGATGTCTTGAAGATGGAGCCGCTCCGCGTTGGAAGGATGAAGATAGAAGATGCCATCTGGATGAAGACTTCTGCCCGCCTGGAGGACAACTTCTTGCCGCTTGGATGAAGACTTCTCCCAGATTCATTGAGGACTTCTTGCCCCTTGGATGAAGACTTCTCCCGGCTGGATGAGGATGGATGTCTGGTCTTCAAAAACTGTAAGTGGATCTTCGGGGGTTAGTGTTAGGTTTTTTTAAGGGTTTATTGGGTGGGTTTTAATTTTAGATTAGGGACTTTGGGCAATGTAAAAGAGCTAAATGCCCTTTTAAGGACAATGCCCATCCAAATACCCTTTTCAGGGCAATGGGGAGCTTAGGTTTTTTAGGTAGGTTTTTTTGGGGGGGCTGGTTGTGTGGGTGGTGGGTTTTACTGTTGGGGGGTTGTTTGTATTTTTTTACAGGTAAAAGAGCTGATTTCTTTGGGGCAATGCCCCGCAAAAGGCCCTTTCATGGGCCATTGGCAGTTTAGTGTAGGCTAGGGTTTTTTTTATTTTGGGGGGCTTTTTTATTTTGATAGGTCTATTAGGTGTAATTAGTTTAAATATTTGATCATTTCTTTATTATTTTGTGCAATTTAGTGTTTATTATTTTTTGTAATTTAGATAAATGTGTTTTGTTAATTTAATTTATTTAATTTTAGTGTAATATTAGGTTTTAGTGTAAGACAGGTTAGGTTTTATTTTACAGGTAAATTTGTATTTATTTTGACTAGGTAGCTAGTAAATAGTTAATAACTATTTATTAACTAGTCTACCTAGTTTAAATAAATACAAACTTAGCTGTGAAATAAAAATAAAACATAAGATAGCTACAATGTAACTATTAGTTATATTGTAGCTAGTTTACATTTATAGGTAAGTATTTAGTCTTAAATAGGAATTATTTAGGTGATAATAGTAATTTGTATTTAGATTTATTTTAATTATATTAAAGTTAGTGGGTGTTAGGGTTAAACTTAGGGTTAGGTTTAGGGGTTAATATATTTATTTAGTGTTAGTGATGTGGGAGGCCAGAGGTTTAGGGGTTAATAACTTTAGTATAGTGGCGACGTTGGGGACGGCAGATTAGGGGTTAATAAGTGTAGGTAGGTGGCGGCGACAATGGGGGCGGCAGATTAGGAGTTAATAAGTGTAGGTAGGTGGCGGCGATGTCGGGGGCGGCAGATTAGGGGTTAATAAGTGTAATGTAGGTGTCAGCGATGTCTGGGGCGGCAGATTAGGGGTTTTTAGACTCGGGGGTTTATGTTACGGTGTTAGGTTTAAATATAAATTTTCTTTCCCCATAGGAATCAATGGGGCTGCGTTACGGAGCTTTACGCTCCATTATTGCAGGTGTTAGGCTTTTTTTTAGCCAGCTCTCCCCATTGATGTCTATGGGGAAATCGTGCACGAGCACGTAAAACCAGCTCAAAGCAGCGCTGGTATTTGTGTGCGGTATGGAGTTCAACGCTGCCATATTGCCCGCAAATGCAGGTTTTTGGAAAACCTGTAATAGCAGCGCTTTTAAAGGTGAGCGGTGGAAATAACTTGCAAGTTATTACCGAGCCGCTCATAACGCATAACTTGTAAATCTGGCCAAAAGATAGCAAGAGAACGAAGAAACATTAATAATACGAGTAAATTAGAAAGTTTCTTAAATTTGCATGCTCTATCTGAATCACGAAAGAAAAATTTTGGGTTCAGTGTTCCTTTATGAAGCACAGATATTACTACAGCTTCTTTTCAGAGGTTGCTGATGTCAGACAAGCTGGACTCAGTCATCCTGCATGATTGCAGGGCTGCACGATCGTTTGTTGATGCAATGATATATTACTGCTGCACTGGAGTCCCCTGAGGCTTGTGGACAGGTTCCTTATATGGGAACCTTGTTCACACAGACATAAATAAATGTGGCTTTAATCTAATTAGCTAAACAAAGTTTTTCTTATACTTCTCATGAATATTAAGAATGTGACAAATTATAGTTGTTTTTTCTGTATTCTTTAGCATTCTGACATATCTGCATCTATCAAGACGTCAGCGCACCATCTAACGAAGAATTTGTGGGAGAGTCTTAAACTTTTTTCTATTATTTTTTTAAGCTTTAAATTAGATAATTTTGTGTATGTATTTTTTATATATCTTATACATTTGTTTGTAATGTCTTTAGCTGTTTGTGTCCTTTAACAATATGTTACAAAAGCAGTTAATAGCATGTAAATATGTTTATTTTATTCTATCTTACACATAAATTTAGGGTTTCTATGCTTCAAATCAGAATTCTAACTACTATGTATGTTTTGGAATTAATTCTATTGCAGTCCATGAGGAGGGAGAGAAAGTAAAAGAGAGAGAGAGAGATAGAGACCTAGAGGCCCATTTATCAAATGTCTGTCGGACCTGATCCGACAGTGCGGATCAGGTCCAACAGACATCGCTGAATGCGGAGAGCAATATGTTGTCCGTATTCAGCATTGCACCGGCAGCTCACAAGAGCTGCTGGTGCAACGCCAACCCCTGCAGACTCGCGGCCAATCGGCCGCCAGCAGGGGGTGTCAATCAACCCGATCGTACTCGATCGGGTTGAATTGCAGCGATTCCTGTCCGCCTCATCAGAGCAGGCGGACAGGGTTATGGAGCAGCAGTCTTTAGACCGCTGCTTCATTCGGAGCTTGATAAATGGGCCTCTTAGTTTCCATTGAGGTGGTAACTTTTACGGAGATAAATATTTTTAGCACCAGTTTTCAAAATTTACCACCTCAATGGAATTGAACCCAGAGAGAGGAGAGAGAGAAAAGAGTGAGAGGAAATGTAAAAAAGAGAAACGACATAAAGAGAGAGAGAGAGAGAGAGAGAGAGAGAGAAAATAAAGAATACATTTGGTCCAAGTATGGTTAAAATTTTTCACTTTCTGGTACAACTTTAACATTGAATTTTGAAGCTAAATTGTAAATAAAATGTAATGTTACTGTGCATATTAAATTTGTTTTTTTCCAGTTACATAATTTAAATTCATATTTTGCTGCATATTTTTTTTTAATATTTTTTTATTGAGATTCAGAACAAGACAGGCAAACATTACAAAGCCATAAAGTCTATACAAAGAAACATTAATCAAGTATGTGACAGAAATAATCAAAAGACAATTAACAGACTACTTTAATATGGCCATATTCAGCTTTGATAATAAACATAGTGCTTGCCACGCAAACCATAGGCCCTCTACTTTGCCGCTGAGGCCACTCTTGGACCTCCTAATTCTATAAGAAACAGAATGTAACAGGGGGCCCTCATGTACCAGATGAGACCACTTTTGGATCTCGACTGGTTAATCTCATTTTTTTAATTTTTGTTATGCTTTCTCTTTTCTCTATTTTATGCTCAGCTAAACCTCGGATGTCTATTAAGGTAAAACAAACTATAACATCCTACATAATAAAAGGCCAAGTGTGTTTGTCCGAAGCTGTCATGCGCAGTAGAGACTGCGCGCAAGGACAAACACACCTGGCCTTCCAACTGACCTCCTCGGCGGCTCCTTCTGGCTTCGCGTGTGAAGTGGAGTGGGCGTGGCTGACCGGATGCGTCGCGGGCGTGACCGGGTGCGTCGTGGGCGTGGCTGGGCGTGCCTCGGGCGTGGCCGGGCGTGAAGTAGGCGGGGCCAGATGCCGACTGCTGCAGTAAGTGACAGAGACTGAGAGCTCTAAAAAGGGGAATAGAGAGAGCAGCAGAAGAGGGGGGATAAAGAGAGGGAGAGAGCGCACAAAAGAGAGGGGGGAGAG